>NC_043011.1:67380147-67385147 GCF_006345805.1 Octopus sinensis | reverse complement strand
TCTGTGTTTGTTCTCCGAACATCGCTCGCCAACCAATGCTGGGTTGTTAGAGGTTCGGCAAGAGAGACCGATAGAATAAGTACTAGGCTTATAAAGAATAAGTCCTGGGGTCGATTTGTTCGGCTAAAGGCGGTGCTCCAGCATGGCCATAGTCAAATGACAAACAAATAAATGAAAGAAATGAAATATATATATATATATAGTAAAAGCAATTAAGATTCAAGTGAGTTCTGTTGAATTCACATAAATGCGGTACTTAACTTAGATGCACTAGAAATCTATATGGTATTAACCATAAGATAATGCAGGGTGATTATAAACAAGAAAAAAAGCAACAAAAATGGATCAGTATTTCGGTACAATTGTTTCGTACGAAGACCACCTTTATTAAAGCTGCAAGTATTGCAGCAAATACAAGTGACCCGTACTCATCAGACGAAAAAACATCTGAATTCTCCAAACATCTAAGGGGATGAGGCTACACTCCTGAAACATCAGGGATAGTTCTATAAAAATCAGATTTAGATAATAAACGGATTTCCAAAGTTCTTTAATGTTGCAAAGTCATATAACAGGTCTTAAAGAAGTATTTTAAAAAACCTCTTAGTTTCACAGAAAATGAAAATGTAAATCCATCCCTAATGAAGTAGGTTTGAATTCTGGAGATATGAGGAGAGATTTCATACTCACAGACGATGTATTTATCCATAATTAGTCCATAATAAAGTGGGTTTCCTGATGTATGATGGTATGCCGGTTGCATTTCAGATCATTTCTCAAAACTGCTATGTTAGAATTAGTTGAAGGAAATTTAGTGGAGCGTAGAGACAATCACTCACATAGGGTATAATGGGGTAACTGAGAGGAGAAGGAGTTGTAAATATCCAACTACGCAGAATAGTTTATTTCAGTGGAGACAAACTGACTGGGTCAGAATTTGCAAGAATCTAAGAGTTTTAAAAAGGAATGCTATTCTTGACCAAATACCGTTGTTAATTGCTATATAAAGAGGACATGGGAAGGTAAAGAAGGGTCAAAGGTTGTCACTATAGGAAAAAGCATTAACAGATTTCAGTGCAACACTAGAAAGGAGGTCATTTAATTTATTTCTTTATTTATTAATGTTACTACTTATACATTGGCAGACTTTGGGACTACATTTAGGGGTCAAAATAAAGAATTGAGAGTATTGTTTTTCATAATGAAAAATCGTTATATTATTTCTATGGGATTAGCTTTAAGTTACTTATAGTATATAAAAGAATTACGAAGTTTTATTAACTTATTTGCTTTAAGTTGGTTTACCTAAATTAGAAAAAATTAGATTAAATTAATTTAAATTATCTATATAAACTATTAGAATGAAAGTTTTTAGCAACTAATTTATTTCTTTATGTTCCAAATCTGGTACAGTTAGAGAGAAAATAACCATAGCTTATGAGATCGCAGCTATCTATTTAAAATATATAATATATAAGAGTATTGCTTTATTATTATAATAAGCAAGATAGACAAACCACAAAATGGTTTTTATATACTGTTATCATTTAAAATATTTTAGAGTCTTAATTCTAGCGTGAATACAAAATGGACCCAATTCTATACGATTATTCAATAAATCACCATTTCTTCTATGCATTAGTATTTCAAATGTTTCCATGGAGCAAAGTTGGCAACCAACTCCGTTATTTTTATAAGGTATCGCTCTTCTAACTAATTCCCAAAGAAGGTTATATTTAATATTATTGTTTTTGAGTTCCCAGATCTTACTTGAAAGTGTGGTACTATCAGCTTTATGACGTAATTTGAAAGAAGAGAGATGGTTGCTAAGACGTTTTTTAAAATTTATAGTACACCCTAAATAAATAAATTTGTTATTCTCTGTAGTTATAGTACATTTATAGATTACGTTATTTAACCCGCATAGACCAGGTGCCGGGCATTTTGATCTAATTCTACAGTTACACCTAGGGGGATCATTTTCTAATGTGGGATTACTCAAGGATAGATGTCTCATATTCCTGCTATTCAAATCATTATTAGTATATTTTTCGCTATTATAGTTAATGCTGCTATCTAAAATAGTGTTATCGTTATTATAGTTAATGTTGTTATCTAAAGCAGTATTATCATTTATCGGTCTTTCTACACTATCATTTAATTCTATAGTCCTACCATAATTACTAACATTATGGGTATTGCTACTATTATTGCCATTATTAGTTTCCAAATGTATACTGCTACTATAGATATCATTGTTGTCTTCATTCCCGGTATTTTCCCTATTGGTATTACTCCTATTATTAACATAATTGTTCCTATTTGTATTATTATTATTACTAGCTATTCCATAGCTATTGGTTATACCTATGTTATGATAGTTATTATTATTGTGGCTATTATTACTTTCGGTAATGTTACTACAATTGTCATTAGTATTCCTATTGGTATTATTTTTTCTGGCTAGTTTAATGTTATTATTATTAATCTTAGCTATTAAAGTGGACATATTTGGGAGGGTTGAATAAGAAATTCTGACTATATATATATATATATACAGAGAAAGGGAGAGAGAGGGAAAGAGAAGGAGGGAGAAAGGGATGGAAGAGAGAGAGAGAGAGAGAGAGAGGAGAGAGAGAGAGAGAGAGAGAGAGAGAGAGATAAGTAAGCAGTGTAGTCAGTGGCAGTATTAATTGACAGTTAATTTATTGAGCTTGCCGATAGGAAACGGAACAAGTAACGTAAAGCGATACATACGACGCATAAACGACTCCAGCATCCATTCGTATTCCCTCTTCATCATCATCATCATCGTCGTTGATATCGACATCGTCGTCGTCTTCATCGTCTTCATTAACTATTATAGATAGGTAGATAGATAGATACATCCGCCTATTCATGCAGCCATGGGATGGAATACACATATTCATTATACACAGGTAATGTATGTACACACATGCACATACACACACACACACACATATGTACATGTACAAGCATATATATCAGCATGTATTCATGTACATATATTTGTTTGTATATATATATACATATATGAGTGTATACATATATATATATATATGTATATATATATGTGTGCATATAAATATATATAATATATATATATGTATATGTATATATGTATATATGTATATATGTATATATATATATATATATGTATATATGTATATTGTAATATGTATATATGTACTATATTATATTAATATTATTATATATATATATATATTATATATATATACTTGTACAGCTGCACGCATACATACACCTGATTACACGCACGCACACGTACACATGCACACACACACACATGGCATTATATACAAACATCTATATGACGTCAATAGTGTTTTAGAGTTCGTTTCGGCAACTTTATTACATCGTGGTGCAAATTTCACACTCAAATCACCCGACCAATGACGCCATTTGTATGGCAACATAATAAAATCGATAATTTCTTTTGGCATATATTTGCTATCTTCGCACAATTCCTTTCATTGAAGAGGGACTTCGGTGATAATCGTCTTACTGTCGGTTCGGAATACTACGGTGAAGATTTCTCCCTTTCTCTTTCCTTATCTTTCTCCTCTCGTCTTTCTCTCTTAACATACATACATACATACGTTCATATATATATACATACATACACACAAACTCTCTCTCTCTCACACACACACATATATGAATGTATATGTTTACGTATGTATGTTTATTATTATTTATTACGATTACCATTATTATTATTATTATTATTATTGTGGCTTAGTGTTTAAGGACATTCGGCTAAGGATCGTAAGGTTGTGAGTTCAATTCCCGGCGGCGCGTTGTGTCCTTGAGCTGCAGTCCACTCAGGTGGCAAAAATTAGTAGTACCTGTATTTCAAAGGGTCAGCATTGACACACTCTGTGTCACGCTGAATCTCCCCGAGAACTACGTTATGGGTACACGTGGCTGTGGAGTGCTCAGCCACTTGCACCTTAATTTCACTAGCAAAGCTGTTCCGTTGATCATATCAGCTGGGACCCTCGTCGTCGCAACCGACGGAGCCCTCTCCCCCCTCTCTCTCTCTCTATATATATATATATATACACACACACATACATATCCGAAAAATAATATGGCAAATGAATAAATGCTTTTCTTATGAGCTTCATTAGATTGGAGCCGTTTCTGCTATGAGATGCTGTGGACTCATATTTTAGTGCTTGAGAAGCCTCTTACAGCTTCATCAGCGACTGCACTTCATCTTCGATGCTCTGAAGAAGATATTCGGTGTTAATCAAGCATTCAAATAAGAGTCCAATGCATCTCATAGCAGAAACAGCCGTGGAGCTAATAAAGATAAGAAGATAATCTTTATACCTTTTTATTACTACTCTGTACTCAAGTATCGCTTCGTTCAGAACATACGCATATTAAGTCCTACACTATGGGTGATAAATGTTATAATCATTTACATATTTTCTACGTAATCTGGACAACCAGCTTTAGTTATTTGAAAGACACTTACTCTACAACGAGCAAATTTCATTAGAAAGTGAAAATGGTTTCACACTTTAAATTTGAACCAGTATTACAAAGTGTTGCATTACGAGAGCGACGATGTGTGAATAATGACAGTAATGATTTTCCGAATTAGTGACATCTGTACTATAATAAAGGAAGGTGCTTATCATCTATCTATCTATCTATCTATCTATCTATCTATCTATCTATCTATCTATCTATCTATCTATCTATATTGAGCCACCCCATAAGTAATGCGGTTTTTTTAATTACATGAACTAAAAGTCGGAGGAGGACATGATAAACTACCTGCATCAACTTCTTATGAAAATAGGTAGTAATTCTATCATGTCCTTTATTGTTAGTGCAAGTTTTGAAGTTCGATTTTAACAGTCATTTTTTTCAAAGCTATAATGAAAGTGACAATGGAGCATATTCGGCTTATTCTGTTTTATGAGTTCAATAAAGGCAACAAC
>NC_043011.1:67370147-67375147 GCF_006345805.1 Octopus sinensis | reverse complement strand
GTAAACACACCACCATCGGTTGTCAAGCGATGTTGGGGGTACAATCACAGACGCACAAATATATCCATACGCATACATACATACATACACATACATGACATACATACATTATATATAATATATATATATATATATATATATATATATATATATATATATATATATATACATATATACATCGGGTTTCTTTCAGTTTCCGTCCACCAAATCCAATTACAAGGCTTTGGTCGGCCCGAGGCTATCGTAGAAAACTCTTGGAAGAGAGGAGGTGAGGTAATTCTTGCAGAAAATGGCAAACAGGAAGGTGCCAACCCTAGATGGGTGTATAGTGGAATGCATAAATCAAGAAGGAGTGACAATGATTAAATGATTAGTGAGGCTTATGAATGTTCGTTATATGGCTGAAAGTGTACCAAAAACTGGTGCAGGGCCTGTATAGTGCCACTGTACAAGGGGAAAGGGGATAATGTGAGCGTGGAAATTTTAGGGTTATAAGTCTGTTGTGTGTGGTTGGTGAACTGTATGAGAGAATTCTGATTGTAGGGGTGAAGAACCAGACAGAAAGAGTCCTAGAGGAGACGCAGTGCGGTTTTAAGAGTGGAAGTGGGTGTGCAGATCAGATATTTGTAATAAGGCAGACGTGTTAGAAGTGTTTGGCAAAAGGGACGGATGTGTATTGGGCCTTTATGGACATAGAGAAGGCATATGACCGGATGATTGCATCCCTATCATAGGCATATGATAGGGATGCAATGTGGTAGGTGTTGCGGTTGTATGGTGTAGATGGTAGGTTGTTGAGAGCTGTACAGAGTTTCTATAGAGAAAGTAGGGCGTGCGTTAGGGTGGGTGGTGAAGTATGTGAGTGGTTTGATGTGAAGGTGGGGTTAAGATTCGCTTGTGTGATGTCCCCGTGGCTGTTTAATCTATATATGGATGGTATGGTGAGAGTGGTGAATGCTAGAAGTTTTGGTAGGGCAGCTCAAATGGTGGGAGAAAATGGAGAGAAATGGCAAATGAGTTAGTTGTTGTTTGCTGATGATACATACATACAGGCAGGCATGTATGTATGTACACTTGCATGCATGAATGTATGTATGTGTGTATGTAAGTATGCACGCTTTCATGCATGTATGCAAGTATGTATGTATGTATGTATGTGTGTGTGTATGTATGTACGTATGCATGTATGTATACAGGTATTTGTCTTTTTTCCCCACACTGCATGGTGACACTGGAATTTGTTCACATTCTGTGACATAACTGTTCCGTAAACGATCAAGAGACGAAATACCAGTTTTAAAAGATTAGTCGGTTTGTTCCACTAAGCACTTCGAGAGGACGTCCCAGAATGGCTGTAGTCCAGTGTCTGTAGAAAATATTGATAAAGACATAGATCTCATTTGGCAAGTAAAGGCCACGTGTACGATCTCTTTCTTTGAAACCTACTAAACAAAAGTAAACAAAAAACCAAAAAACGAATGAACAATTAAATAAAAATAAAACTGATTAAATAAATAATAAAATTAGTTTCACTGTGTTTAATTTGCCGTTTTGATTTCATCAACGCATTATCAATACCAAAGTTATCGATATGAACTTTCACTACAACAAATTGAATTTTAAGAAAAGGTGAATGTTATAGTCTTGTCTTTCGTTGTTGTGTTGAAATATTAAGAATGATTTGAAAACTAAATTAAAACAGAAATTCTGAAGACAAATATCTTGGCACATTGTAAACAACGAGTTATACAAAATCTTTATAAATTTTCTAGGCAGTCTGTTTATTTTATTTTTTCTGGGTTATTTTCGGCAAGTTTTTACCGCTTAATTTTTTTTCGGTGTTTTTATTTTCTTTCGTGATGTTTTGTGGGTTTTTCAATTCGAGACAGAAATGTAATGTATTTTGTTTGCTCTTTTCTGGTAAGATTGATTTACGTTCGAAACACAAAGGGCACCGGCATTATTAGATTGCTTTATGTGAGTAAATGAGATTAAATTGGCAGAAGAAAACGGTCGAAGACAAAAGAGGAATGTTATGATGCCAATGGAAAGTGATGATGGCTTTTTCTGGATGTTAATGTTGAGAAGAGATAGATGGCAAAGGAAAAAAGATATTTATTGTTCAGAAAACATTTTCGATATTTATTCTCGAAGACGGTAATGTGTATTTCATAGCTGTAGTATTAATTAAACGTCGATATCAAGGATTATATTACAAAGTTTCACATACACATGCAGACACACACACACACACACACACACACAAACACACACACACACACACACACACACACACACACACAACACACACACACACATGCAGGCACACATACGCATATATAAATATATAAATATATATAACATTGTCCCGAGGGAGATCAAAGAGGAAAAGGATCCCATCAACAAAGTCTGGATAGATTCCTTCAAAGAATACCAGACAAGCCACCCATAATTGGATACAACTCACCCAACAAGAACTCACTACTTGAACAAAACTGGATACAACTCACCCAACAAGAACTCACTACTTGAACAAAACTTGACTTAAACAGGATTCGAATAATCCTATCAGGTGGTGCTATTAAGTTAGACATGGCCTGGACCAATCTCTGGTCGAAACATATCTAAGTTTTATCTAAGTTAAGTTTTATGAATGGATGTGTACAATATGCGTGTGTCTCTATATGCGTGTAAGTACATGTATGTATATCTGCGCGTAAGTAAATGTGTGTGTGTGTGTGTGTGTGTGTGTGTGTGAGAGTGTATAATGTCACGCGTGGCTGCTATCCTAGTATGAAATCCATTACATCCTGCTGTATGATCTGACTGTCAACGAATAAACGGGCAACACCAATAGGTCTGCTTGGTGGGCAAAATTGTTTTGGACCAACTCTGATACGGACAACGAGACTTTTCAAAAGGCGAATGAATTGAGGTGAGTGATTATTTGGTCAGGGGACAAACAGGAAAAATAGAACTCAAAGCACGAATATATATATATATATATATATATATATATATATATATATATATAATAATATATATATATATGTATATATACACATACATACATACATACATACATACATACATACATACATACATACGTACATGCATGCATATATAATATATATATATATATATATATATATATATATATATATATAACTATATTTGTATACCTATATATATATATATATATGTATATATATATAGTTAATCCAAACAAGAAAGCACAAAAAACACACCAACGCGAGGACGTGGAACAAATATAGTATTATTGGACGCTCAGGAAAAAAAGAAAGAAGGAGGGTGTAATGTTTCGAGCGGAGCTCTTCGTCAGAAACATAGGAGAAGGAAAGATCCAGAGAAGGGAAGACAGAGGGAAAAAAATCGCCAACGGTACACACGAGGTCAGAATGTATATGTATATATATATAATATATATTATTAATATATATATATATATATATATATAATATATATATATATATATATATATATAAATATGTATATGTATTTATATATATATACATATATATATACGCGCAAACGTATCAATTATCTATCTCTTTCGCTCCCCCTCTCCTTCTCTCTCCCTCTTTCTCTTTCTATATATACGTATGATTATATACTTATATATATTTATATATGAAGTTTGTATGTATGTATATGATTCATCTACTTTTGTGTGTCTGTGTCTTTGTCTTTTTGCAAGAGAGACAGACACCATTATCGATCTATGTTATTTGCAGTAAATCTAAATGTCAGGCTCGTTTAATACGAAAAACCACTCTTTTCTCATAACCGTTATCATTGCAACTAGCAACTTTAGCGACTAAAATATATTACTGTACTCCGAATGATAAACGTCTTCACCTGTCGTACACGTTGCTTTTGGGGAATTTCCCTTACATTTGGAGAATTCTGTTTGGAGAATTCTGTTGGGAGAATTCCCTGCCACATCTATCATTTTTGGCTATATGTTACGCAGTGTGAATTATTATTCCTATCAACTCTATATCCTTTGACTCTTTCTTCACTCACATTTGTTTTGCCGCGCGTTTGTAGATTTTTTTTCCACTGAAATATCACAATTAAATTGTATATGTCTGACTCTTTTACTCTTTTACTTGTTTTAGTCATTTGACTGCGGCCATGCTGGAGCACCACCTTTAGTCGAGCAAATCGACCCCGTACTTATAAGCCTAGTACTTATTCTATCGGTCTCTTTTGACAAACTGCTAAGTGACGGGGACATAAACACACCAGCATCGGTTGTCAAGCAATGCCAGGGGGACAAACACAGGCACATAAACACACAAACACACACACACACACACATATATATGTATATATATATACGACGGGCTTCTTTCAGATTCCGTCTACCAAATCTACTCACAAGTCTTTTGTCGGCTCGAGGCTATAGTAGAAGACACTTGCCCAGGATGGCACGCAGTGGGACTGAACCTGGAGCCATGTGGTTGGTAAGCAAGCTACTTACCACACAGCCACTCCTGCGTCTATATATTTAATTAGTTGTATTTATTTATGGTTGTAATTATCGATTGATCTATTCGTAGTGGCTTGTATGCATACACTTTTATGTTTTACGATTTAGTGAGATGAAGATAGGCAGCATTCAATGCCAAACATTTGCAAAGTTCCCAGTATTGGTAGAGCAGGAGGCCCATGGAATAACACCGTCTCTTCGATCGATACATTAGAAAGCACAACCTCCAGGCATTGGACTTCAGATCTATCCCGGCTGCATGCTTGTTAAAAAGCACCAAAGCGTCATCTGCTGATTTTAGACTGATTGACTGAAAAAAAAACACAACACTGTTGGAATGCAGGTTTAGTGAGGACGTGCCCAAAACTACTCGCCCTTCCCCTCCATTGGTCAGTTGAAGCTTAGACAGTGCCACGTGACATTTAGCTGGTGCTGGCTGCTGGAGCCTACCGGCGAGTATTTAAAGGGTAATTTGACACGATTG
>NC_043011.1:67357647-67365147 GCF_006345805.1 Octopus sinensis | reverse complement strand
AATATACACACGCACACACACACGCACACACACACACACACGCACGCACGCACACACACACACACACGCATTTAATTGGTGCAGACACGCTTCATAACTAATTCTTAAATGTGTTCGTCTGTTATCGTTCAGAGACTGTTAGGCCGCTCTCAAGTGCTACAGGTAACATGCAATCTTCCACAACCTGTTTTATGACGAATAATCGTACGATGATTATTGCAGCACACAACCAGGTTAGGTTGTGTGATGGAGAGCATTGCTAGAAAGCCAACTGATAGAACCAAGCACTGTGGAGACCAGTAATGAGGACACCGCTTCGTGGCCACGTGAACTTCTCGAAATAATCAAGTGCACCTAAAATCCCATCTTATAATTGTGAAGTAAAAGACAAAACAAAAACACACTAGCAAAAAACAAAACAAAACTGAAGGGCATATTTGTAATTCGATCCTTTCGTTACCATATTTCCCTTAAAATACATTACATTTCTTTTGTTTCAATTGACTTCGAAAATAATGATTTTTTCTTTGTAAAATAACCTTACAATTACTAAGATAGTGTTTGCAATATAAACTTGAAATTTCGATGGAAGGCTTCAATTTAGTTCTCTTTAAAACAGGGGATTTGTATCACTGAACTGGAGACGGTCTGAGGCGGGCTGGTAGTAAAAGAGTTAATCCCAAACGTAAATTGTCTGGTAAAAGGAAAACGAGTGATGGTCACTAGAGGAGTGTCGACTTAGAGTCGAAAGTGTTTGGTGTAAATCTATCATCCGCAAATCCCCAGGCGTGGACAGGGGCACTGGTCTCCAACTACACTCGGGTCCAAGAATAGGTAGTGTACAATGATGGCCACACAGCAATCCTTCGCGTTGGCTGATTCTCAAAACTAAGTAGCAATCTGAGAAGAATTACTGTACAGGGAACGCCATTTTTTAAGAGTACCAAGACTTAAATGGCAGACGATGCAGATGAAACTAATATGGTCAATGGCTCAGAAGGCGTAACAGCAAGATGTGTGACGTATCAAGGGCACCATCTCTGCTGCGTTCTGGTGAAATAGTAGAGAGTTGCCAATATTGCTGTGATTCGAAGGCGGCGAGCTGGCAGAATCGTTAGCACGCCGGGCGAAATGTCTTAGCGGTATTTCGTCTGCTGCTACGTTCTGAGTTCAAATTCCACTGAGGTCGACTTTGCCTTTCATCCTTTCGGGGTCTATTAAATAAGTACCAGCTAGGCACTGGGGTCGATATAATCGACTTAATCCGTTTGTCTGTCATTATTTGTCCTCTGTGTTTAGCCCCTTGTGGGTAGTAACGAAATAAGTATTTTGCCTGTCTTTACTTCTGAGTTCAAATTGTGCTAATGTCGGCTTTGCTTTTTATCCTCTCGGGGTCGATGAATTAAGTACCAGTTGCATACTGGGGTCGATGTAATTGACTAGCCACCTCCCCCTAAACTTTCGGGACTTGTGCCTAGAGCAGAAAAGAATAAATGACGTAATTCTAGGTGTAATTGTTTCCACGCATTTTCGAGGATTTTCCGATGTTTCTGAGGTTACATTGTTTTAATGCAAGTTCACAGGAAGATTCTCAAAGGATTTTACTGTAGAGCTGCCGGTCTTGTCACGTGATTAGAAATCATTCAGATATTGTATGCGGTGCTCCAGCATGGCTGCAGTCAAATGACTGAAACAAATAAGAGAGAATGGTACCCGTATTTAGTACATATTCACAACTGGAATATAATTATCTGCCCCAATTTAACGAAACACTGATGAAGTAAGTAACGCTGCAACAGTAGCGGGTAGTCGCATCTGTCTTTTTAATTTAATTTTTTTTCCATTTTCTGAAAAAAAAATTGCGTTTATTAATGTAGTTCTAAATTCATTTTTGAAATCGTTGCTGAGGTTTTGGTGCTATTTCTAACAGGCTACAGCACCACGTAGAAGTACTTGTATTTGTTCGTTCTTCGATGATAGTCACTAGATTTTGGCGAAGAAGAAATTCGGCGAGAAAGACAGCGCTACTTGTCACCTCAGTTGTTTTTCCTCACCTTAAGAAATGCACTGATTATCTAAGTCAGTAAAAAAAGTCTGCTAACTCTAAACAATTTGAAATATGCTGTGAGAATATAAAAAATGGTGTCGTTACCAACAAAGAAAATACATTCACCAAGGAATAACGATTCACTATTAAAAATAAAACATAGATCTGTCTGTAATGTGTTATGTGAGCTGGATTTATGTATGATTCGTCTTTAATTGAAAACAAGATTTAAAAAAAAAACAAACAAAAAACTCATAAATCCTAACAGAAGTTGCTGTTAAGAATAAGTAACGAAAATAATTGTTTGTTTGAGTGACTTTAATAACACTAGAGATTTAAATTTTTATTAACTCTTATAACAAATGTTTTCTTGTTATATAGTCGTTGAATAAAGGAACTTCTATATATTTTGTGTTGCAGGCATGGCTCCGTAGTTGAGAAGTTCGCATTCCTGTTACGTGATTTCTGCGCGGTTTCATGAGATATTAGAGAAAGAGAAAAAAAGTGATTCCTACAATAGAATTGCTTTGTGAACTGCGTGAAGTTTGATGGCCGGTAACTGTGAAAATCACGAGGATAGATCCTAGAGATTTTCGGTTCGAAAAACTCTTTCGAACTTTCATGAAAATTTCTCACAGATGTAGTTTTTCGTGCCAGTTACGAAAACAGTTTACACTTTTTTAAAGAAATAAATAATAAGACACCGATAGAATAAGTACTAGGCTTACAAAGAAAATGTCCTGCGGTCCGTTTCTTCGACTAAGGGCGGTGCTCCAGCATGACCAGTCAAATGACTGAAACAAGTTTCTAAATTAGACAAAAAAAAAGAAACAGTTGTTAGGGGAGTTGGCTAGTAGATACCATCGACGCAATGTACTCTACTGCTTTATTTTATCAATGTTGGCAATGCTTATCTCGGCAGAAGTTGGACTCACAATGCAATACGTCGAAAGAGATACCACTAGGCTTGTTTCCAAAACCCTAGCAATTCTGCTAGCTCGCTGCTTTTTTTGAGAAATTAATACACAAAAAGTGACAAAGCATTAATGATGGCAATTTTTTTGTGATCTGAGCCAGATCTGTACTTTCTCGACACACCGTGGCAACGTTATAGAGGGCGAATTTTTGAGACACACCATTTGCTGATTTTAAGAAAACAATATAAAAACGTTATTAACACTTTAAAAATAAAAATTATTTAATGAAGTAAAATGAAGCAAAATTTACCCCTGGAACAGAATTTTGCAATGCATAAATCTAATCCGTGACATTAATCGTAAACCATGAATCTACACTTAATCCTAAGTCCTAACCATAAGCTTTATCCTCAATCTAATACAAAAGCTTATGGTTAGACCTATAATTAAACCTAATCTAACTTTAACGACATGATGGTGTCATCTAGTTTCTATGAGAACATAGAAATAATATTTAGAAGGGAAGTCGGAAATTGATGAATCTCATTGGTTAAAATTAAAAAAATAATAATAAATGATCCAAGTTTTAAATGTTCCAAACGTTTATATTATTGATTTCTTTTAATTAATAGTGGTCTGGACTGTCATAATTGGCATCAAAGATTTCATCGATATTGAGAATGTCAATAAAATCTAAAGATGTGCATCAAGCAGAAAAGACCTCCATTTCGTGGGTGCTAGAATTAATTCATCGTCTGAGTGGCATTTTTGAGTGCCTTAAGCAGAATCCTCTCCTATACTGGAAGTAAGCTTCAGGTCTTATGGTAATTACCTCTCTCCCACCTAATTTACGCCCGCTTTTCCTAACTTGACTGGACACTGAATGTATTATTTAGAACATAGCTCTGATGATTCAAAGCTAACTTGGTGCAAGAGTAGCTTTCTACAATAATTCATCCAAACAATAACTAATAGTATGGCTTTGCCAACGGTTGTCTATGCCAGTGAGGTATGGAAAACCTTCAAAAACGATTGAAAGTAAGATGTATTCCATCAAAGATGCTTGAGAAAGCTTCGGAGAACATACTGACACGACCACATAAACAATTAAAACATTCTTAAGAGTGCCAACGTAAGACCGTTTAGCGAAATCGTCAATCAACGAAAATTAAAACCAGCCAGTCAGATACTCCGGCTACCAGAACAACGCTATGCTAAAGCAGCTTTCAAAATAGACTCTACTAGAAGGAAAAAGACAGTAAAGAAGGATAAAAACTAGATGACGCAGATCAGCCATAACCAGCATGAAAGTGAGCACATCATATGACCGGATCCAGAGAAAAGCGATACTAGTGACGCCATCTTTCCATTCAATGTGCTCGAAACTAGAGGAGGAATTGAAACTGAAGTGATTTCAACATAACTGATTGCGTTATTTTATCGATTCTGAAATGATGACAGTCAGAAGTCACAAGAATTGAAATCAGATCGCAAGTGGCTGTAATTAAATACTACAGATATTTTGGCCATCGTTCTATTGGTCCATCACATGCTAGATTGAATCGGGTGCGGTACATTAAAAATTTGTACTGGTTTTGTGAAATTGAAAATGACTTGAATTCAGAACTTACAGCAGATGAAATTTAATACTTTTAGAGACTTTTCGATCCTGTGTTCTGTTCTACGGCCCTCTATTATTACCTGAATAGAAATAAACGAATTTAATAATCTTTCTTATGTTTCCAATCTTAGAATATTTACTGCCATGAGTAGATATAAAATCTTTGTGATAGAGAAATAGGTTTAGAAAGGAATTATTGCCCAACTTTGTTTCTTTAATTCGGAGAGAGAAAGAAAGATAATTGATTTTTTCCCCCCGGTATGAAACGGTTGCGAAATTAGTTTAGATGATGGGAAAGTTGCATTCAAAGTGGAAACGAGGAAGGAATTCACATAAATATTTAATTGAAGAATTAGGATTAAATTGTGTCTTCAAATAGAAACATGTTAAAGCACACTGGAACGGCAGGTGTCAATATAGCATACGCAGACTTAACGATATACAATGCTTTGCGTTTCCAGTCAATAATGATCTGGCATACGTAATTTAGAGATATCAACACAATACTACATATACATACTTACATACACACATACACACTCACACACGCACACACTCATACATACATGAATACATACGTACATACATATATACAAAACACACGTACGAACACACTCATACACACACACATGTTGCACACATACACAGGCACACAACACACTCACACATATAGGTACAATCGTAGGTGTCTTGTAACAGATGAGATTCACGACCGAATAGCTTTGGGCTCCCTGTACTTGAACGTGGTCAGGTGCCTTCTGCCGAAGCCTCTGCTCAACCAAAGATCCTGATTGGATTAGGTTTGTAGAACCTGAAACAAGCTCACTGCATATATATATATATATATATATATATATACATACACAGAATATGTATATATGTATATTCGTTCCATACTACTGCTGGTCAAGCGGTGGTGGTTTGCCTATGTCCCCATAACCTAACGGTTCACCAAAAGAAACCTATAGGATAACTACCAAGCATATATATATACAATGTATCCAAATGTGAATCGTCGGTGATTTTTTCCCTCTGTCTTCCTTTTCTGTTGGACTTACCTCTGTCTCTTCTTTCTAAGGATGAGCTTTGCTCGGAACGTAAAACCACTTTTCTTTCTTTCCCTGAGCGTTGGCTTATACTTTACATGTACCAAGTCCTCGCGTTTATATTTTTTGCGTTTGTTCTTCGTTTTTCATTGTGTGTGTATATATGTATATATATATATTATATATATATATATATATATATATATATATATATATAATATATATATATATATATATATATATATATATATATACAATGAGTTCATTGTTTAAACCTCGCCAAGAAAAATATTTAAACCACCTGATGAATGACTGCGACTCAAAAATTTGAAGATGTTAGCAGGCATGAAACGATCGTAGTGTGATATTAATTATATTTTTTAAATACCTTTGTTATATATTAAATTAATCATATGTATTGGCTTAAGGTTTTCATTGTTTGATATACCTAATAGTGGTTTTGTCTCTAATTTAATATAATATAATATTTTACTATAAAATTGGATTCAATCCTAAATCTGATTTTTCCCTGTAAGTTTGGATTTATTCCCTAATATTTATTATATATATATATATATATATATATATATATATATATATATAAGTAGGTGAATGCATTATCCTATGTTTATCGTCAGCATGGAAAATTCGTTTAACCGAAACCTGGGTAGCAAATTCACGTCAGAAAACACGTATGAAGCGACCTGTCAAGGGTAGAAACTCCGGATTCATGTGTAGAAATTTGTGTGTTGTATATGAATAAATGAAAGAATGGAGTCGAACGAAGATGTTAACAAAATTCCTTTACTCTCGACACATGTTTCGAAGACAGCATATTTTTATTCCGAAGAAATAAAGGGTGCATTATGCAATCTTCTCATCAGGAAAGAAGAAAAGGAGCCTCTCTCGACAACAAGACAAACAAAAATTTCGATGATTGCCTACATAGTAACCAAAGCGATAATGAATGTCTTTTTAAAAAACCGTTAGAAGAATTGACGTCAAAAATGGATAGTAGGAGGAAGTAAAAATAGGTAGGGGACAGTATGTTTGCTGTATGTAAGGAAATGTGTGGGTGTGTGCCTGTGTTAATGAGTGCGTGTGTTTGTGTGTGTGTGTATGTGTGTGTGTGTATATAACTGCATTTGTGTCTGTGTGTGTGATTGTGTGTGTGAGAGAGAGACAGACGTCAAAGATAGGTAGTAGTAAGGGAAGATATAAAGGAGTAATAGGTAGGGAACAAGTGAAGAGGGAAGTGTACGTTGATTGAAAGAATGTTCGAAGGCTTAGGAAAGAATTTCTCTATAGCAGAGGGGTGGACGTGAAGCTAATTGTTAAAACCACAGTGACTATCGTTATCATTTATATGAGTAGAAAGTGTGTTTCTGCCAATGTTTACATTTGTACGATTTTTCTATGAGTGTGTTTACTAGGGAAACCTTAGCGAAAAGAATATGGAAGAGTTCAGAGTTACAAATGTTACAAAATCTCCTGCCCTTATCAAAAGGAAAGGATACAGACAATATGAACCAATCGAACTTGAAAATTATATTGTTGTCTTTAAGACGCCAAACTAATTTACTTAGCCCTGTACTATGTCGTTTTTTCCTATCCCTGAATGTCGAATAGTGGTTAGAAATTCTCTTGGATAACTGAGAAGTGGACGCTCCTATATAGAAGAAGACATCGGTACCGGAAGAAATTCTACACTGGTAAATGGAATTCTTAATTTTCGAATTACTGGACAAAAATTTTAATCTGTTTGGGTTATCCTCCGAGATCGAGACGAAGTTTTTATTGTTATGATTGTTGTTTTTATTATTATTAGCGCTAACAACTACACTATTTCTATTATTATTAGTATTATTA
>NC_043011.1:67342647-67355147 GCF_006345805.1 Octopus sinensis | reverse complement strand
GTTGGAAATCTATATGGTCATCTACGTCTGAGGTTTCTTTCAAATTGATGTAATGTTTTCATTGATCGATTAAATGGAGCCGCTCGAAACGGCCGTAATATATTGATACTGGACATCATTGTTGCTCATCTACATCCTGTTCACCTAAATTGGAGCTGTGCGGACTATACCGAACCGGCTTGGTACCTCAATTTAAGTACCTAATTCAACTGAATTTTAATTATATATATATATGCCTGTATGAATGTGTGTATGTATGTATGTATATATATATATATATAATATATATATATATATATACATATATACATATATATTCATATGTATATATAGAGATATATTTACATATATACATATGTATATATGTATATATGTATATATAGAGATATATTTACATATATACATATGTATATATACAAATATATATATACATATATACATATGCATATATATAATATATAATATCTATCTATCTATCTATATATATATATCTATATATATATATATCTATATATATATATATATATATATATATATATATATATATATATATACATATATAGGTACGTATATATACATATGGATGCATGTATATATGTATGCATGAATGAATAATGTAGCTCCTACTCATGTCATATGGATTCATAGGGTCGTTTTGGCGGATTCTCTGGCATATACACAATCTCAAGGATAGGAACCCGACAGTCGTAGGATACTCATCTTTGTCAGTTGAGTGAACCGACACAAGGAGAAATGAAGTGCTTTCTTGAAGAACACAACGCACCGTATTATCAAGGTTTCGAAACTACAATTACGGTCACGAGCTCCAAACCCTGACAACTAATCCCAGCGCCTCTACTATATATATATATATATATATATATATATATATATATATATGAATAAATAAATGGAGTTTAACGCAGGTGCAATCAAATATTTTTACTTTCGACACATGTTTCTAAAATTCCACTGTTACTGTTCAAAAGAATAAATGGTATAAAAAATTCAGTCTTCTCCTCAAGAAAGTGAAAAAAGCGAAACTCGTCAATAAGACATTTTAGCAAAAAATGATAAAAATACACTCATCAATAGTCAAAGTGGCTTAGGACAAGTGTCCTCCAGAGGACCATCATGGTATACTGGTCTCTTGTTCTGAAGGTTCTAAGAATCCATCCGGTCAGCCGCCTACATTTCATTGCCAATTTAGCAACATGCACATGAAAGGTTGCATCATCACTCATGTGAATACCCAGGTCTCGCACTGATTGTGCCTCTGGGATTGCAATCCCTCCAGGTCCAGTGTATTTATTGGATATTGCATTTAGTTTTGCGTGCTGATAGCATAAAGCTTGAAACTTTTCAGCATTGAACTGCATGCTATTCTTTTCAGCCCACCTGTATATTTTGTCCAGCTCACATTGCTGGTGCTTAGTGTCTTCAGGGTTCTGTATTGCCTGTGAAACTTTTGTATCATCTGCATAACTTGTGATCGTGGCTCTCTGCGTGGCTGAGGGCATGTCTGAGAGGGACATTATGAACAGTAGTGGTCCCAAAACAGTGCCCTGCGGAACACCGCCCACTATTTGCGTGTTAGTGGAGGTGGCCCCACTGGCTACTACCACCTGACTTCTATCTTTCAGAAAGTCATGGAGCCACTCTCCCAATTCTCCAGGTATGCCAAGATCACGCGGTTTGTGACGTAGCATTCCATGATCGACTTTATCAAAGGCCTTTGCAAAGTCAAGATATATCACTTCCACATTTGAGTGGTTGAGCAGTCGTTTCAGCACCCAGTCATAGTGTTGTAGGAGCTGAGTTAGGCAGCTTCTCCCTGGTCGGAAACCATATTGGGTGTCAGGCAGCAAGCCATTTTCTTCAAGGAAGGTGATTAGTTTCCTTCTGACTATTCGTTCCATGACCTTGCTGATGTGTGTGGTCAGAGAGATAGGTCTGTAGTTCTTGGCCTCCGCTCTGCTATCTCCTTTATGAATAGGGCATATTTTACCTTCCTTCAGTTTTCTTGGAAGTTTGCCAGTTGCAAGGAAGCTCTGAAAGAGGAACTTCAGGGGTCTTGCTAGGACTCTCTTACATACTTTTAGAAGGATTGCTGGGAATCCATCTGGGCCAGTAGCTGAGTTTGTTTTCATTTTATCAATAGCCTTTATTACATCGTCTTCCTTTATATTGATGTAATCAATCATTGCTGCCTCCGATTTTATATCTGCTGTGGTAAAGAAGTCGGTTGGATTGCTGACTTGAAAATGCCCGAGGGGTGGCGTGAAAATACTCTTGAATTGCTAATTTAATATTTCATTTATCCTCATTGGATTTCCTGTGAGTGTGCCATCCTTTTCAAGGAGTGGCCCTATCCTACAGTGCACCGTATCTGTTTCTTTGGCATACCTGTAGAAAGCTCTGGGTTTAGATTTTATGTTGTCTATAGCTCAGGCTTCTTTGTCTGCTCTTTCTTTTTCATGGGAGAGTTGCAGACATTTTTCAATTTTCAACAGTTTTATTTTCAGGCGGGACTTTTCACTGCTTTCAATTTATTTGTTTAGGCGATTTGAAACTTTTGTACGCCGTCTCATTAGAATTATATATATCTATAATCCCAGCGCCTTCACTATATATATATATATATATATATATAAATATACACACACTCACATAAACACAGACAAACACACGAGTGGTTGGAAACCGTAATAAAAAGGTACTCACAACATTTAGTAGGAGTTACATGTATTATTATTTTAAACAATCTGATTCGGATCCATGCGAGGGCTTCTAAAAGAAACCCTTCCCACTCAAGTTTAGATTCCTAAATGGCGAAACACAAGAAATCGAAATAACTACTGGAAGGCCAAAATGGTCCCTGGAGAATGGGCTGTTATTTGTGAAGGCACGTCGCTTGGTATTCTCAGAAGTAAAATCAGCGATTCAGATTAGCGGCCCAGGAAATTCCCTTTTCTTGCTAAACTAGTGACGCCGGATGACCGATCTTACATTTCACAACACAAGCTGGCCCGCCTTGAACAGTAGCAGACCATTTTCTGGTCGGCGCTAAGGACTTCCAGTAGCCATCTTTCATTCCGCGTGCTTCTCTATTCGCTAATCTAAGCCTGACTGACATGACTCTTTCAGAAGCCCGCAAAACCTTGACTCGCATGGAAGCGAAGCAAACTGTTTTAAATAATAATAATAATAATAATAATAATAATAATAATAATAATAGTAATTATATATATATATATATATATATATATATATATATATATATATATATTATATATATATAACGAAGCGTTAGCGTGAAGCAGGTAAGAGGAGATTTTAGGCTGGTTGATATATGTTTATAAGTTTATGACACATTTCAACTGCTAAAAAGCAGTTACCGCCAAGAATAAATCTCTCTTATGGTAGAAAGTTGTGAAAACACCCGTTAGTTCAGTGTCGCCATCTATTAGCAATCTCAGACATACCAATGAGATATACCAATGAGAAACACCTGTGAACGACCTTATAAAGCTATAGGTTTATGTATAATCCAGTCAATATATTGACTGATTTGCGCTAGTGGATCGCCTGATCGAAATAAAAACGAAGCGTTAGCGCGAAGCACTGTTTACTCACCTTTTTTTGCCATAAGAGAGATTTATTCTCCATGTTAACTGCAGTGTATTTGCTGCTTTGCAGTTGAAATGTGTCACAAAGATATTTCAACTAGCCCAAATTCTGCTCATATATGTATATATATATACACATATATGGCTCAGTGGTTAGAGTGTCGGGTACTTGCGATCGTGAAGTTGTGATTTCGAATCCCGGACCGGGCTGCTTGTTGTGTTCTTGAGCAAGACACTTTATTTCCCGTTACTCCAGTTCACTCAGTTGTAGAAATGAGTTCCGACGTTACAGATGCCAAACTGCAGCTGCTGTTACCTTTCCCTTGGATAACACTTGTGGCGTGAAGGGGGGAGGCCGGTATGCATGGGTGACTGCTGGTCTTCCATAAACAACCTTGGCCGGAGTTGTCCCAGGGAGGGTAACTTTCTAGATGCAATTCCATGGTCAGTCATGACCGGAGTGGGGGGGGTCTCAGCTCAGCATATACACACGCATATTGACTATATGTGGTACTCACTCCTGCTTTTTTCTTTGATGAATGACCGAAATCTGAAACGTTGTGGCTCTCACTTCTACTATTTCGATCCAAGCGTTAAAGTAATATAATACGGCTTCTGTCAAACAATGTTCAACCCATTTATGTTATGTTTATTTTTTAAAAGCTATTTTTACATTCACGTTTGTGCTCGCGCGCAAGCGTGTTTGTGTACGCGCACGCATATTTATGTATGTCTGCATTTGTTCGTGCGTGTATATTGTTTTGTAGGAATTCTGTGCATGAGGAATTATTGCATTAATCTGTAAAGGACCTTAGCACTTTGAGATTCCATCATTCTGTATAGGCTTAGAAGAAGAAATAAAGTTTGTGTAAAGTCCTTATTTTTTTCGTCATATACAAAGAAATTCTACATGCAGAATGTAATTAAGTTAAGTGCTGATAGAGAGCAATCTAATGCAATAAATAACACATTTCTGCGTATGCACATACGCAAATACACATATACATTCGTATACACTCATATTTGCGTACATCCATCCATACGTACATATTGGCATATATATATATATATATATATATATATATATATATATATATATATATATATATATATATATGTATATATATGTATGCGTACAAGCACACATACACGCACTTATATAGACATACAAACACATGAATATACATGAATGGACATGAACAAGAATACATAAGCATACATACATAAGCATACATTTACATGGACATACATATTAGATTAATACTTACACATACAAACACATATGTATGTATGTATATATATATATATATATATATATATATATATAAGCACTCAGTGCATATATTCATAATCCTTATATAACAAACATGGAAACACATATATGCATACAGTCATAAATGGGTACACATAAGCATAAATTAAATCATAGATATGAACACATACACACGCGTTCATGTGAATATAGGTATACATATAAGCTGGAATAGGATTATTCAGTGTCCAAGATTTTGCAGTGTCAATATATTCAGGATATTCTGGATCAATCACAGATCGATCACGAATAAGATGAAATCGGAATCCTTTCTATCGACCCTTATTACAGTCTTTCTTTCATGTTGGTATTTTTGCCGACATAGATGTTAATGTTTTCCTTGAATCTTACTTCGAGCTGTGGTTTCCACTTTTTGCGCATTTCTAATTTTTCTTATGTTGTTTATTGTTATGGAATTCGCTTCGATTGTTTACATTTTTTTTTAAGGGAAGAATCTTCTGGTTTCTTCACACTTTTGTTTGCTGTGCATCTTTCTTGGTTTTCTGAAATAATTACCTAGCTATGTGAGTAGCAGAAATATATCAAATTCCAGTCACTCTTTCTCCACTTCATGTAACGAGTCTAGAGATCTTTTCTAACCTTCTTCTAGGATTGCTATAAATCTTTAATGAGCTTAATAGTTCACTGCAATTTCTCTGGTAATCCTTTGACCTTCTAGAACTCTCTCCATTTTATGGTTTTGTCTAAGAATATTTAGTTGTAATTCACATGAAACTTTTATCATAACATTTACTGCTTGATTATTGCTACGATGCTCTCTAAACAAATTCTTCTTCTAACTGATCATCCCGGTCCTTTTTATTTTGTCAGAGTTATAAAATTAGATAAGAGTTTATTAATCAGCACATCAACAATTACTCTGACAGGACAATGTAACAGAAAGGCGGCATTAAAGTAGAGGCATAAAGCCTGTCCAAACAACTTCCGGTTGCAGCTATGAATCACTTAACAGACATCCAGGAGAGTAAAGTGAGAATTACAAATGAACTCAACATCGAAAATGGTTTGAGGAGAGTGTGTGAAGAATTGTTTTATAGTTACATCTTTCTATGTGAAGTACAGTTAGATGCATTAACTGATGTAAACGGAATCATAGAAGAAATAATTATGGTTCAAATGAGATTAAACAGTAACAACGAAAATGCGCCGTATACGTGTCACAGCAATTATTACAAACAGAATGTTCGCTGATTGTCGGTCTGATTGGTCAAGCTAGTCTTAAGTGAGAATCAAGTCCAATTTATTGATTTAAACTGTTTCTCGTAGCGGACGAATCATAATGACACAGAAACGCACGCATCCTAAGATATCATGATGTCACTCACAACCCAAAATAAAATGTGGATTTAAGCAAGCCAAGCCAGATAATTTTCTGCCGTAACTATTCTTGAAGCGAAAAGCCTTATCGCGTCCAGTTATATTAGAATGTGTTAAATAAAACTATACACGAAATAATCATGATAATTTCCAACATAGAAATAAAGGTCATTATTTAGGAAAAGGGAAGAATTGATTATATCCTCCCGTTTAACACCAGTTTGTCGACCCAAGATGATGAAAGGTAACATCGACTTTGGCAGTATTTGAACTCAGAGCAAAAAGGACCGTGAATAAATACATAAAAACATATTGTTTGCCGTTCTATTGTGCTAATATATTCATAATAGAAAAGTCACCAGTCTCCCTACTCTCACTATCCCCCTTTATATCTAGTATTAATGAAGAACTGAGTTCCCATCCAGCCAAGGGCGGTAATTTGCTTTCCATCCTTTTGTGGGTCGCGAAAATAAAACTCGCGTCGCATGCTGGAGTCAATAAGTATCAACAAAGCCCCATCCTCTCAAAATTTACTAGCCATCTTCTTAAAATAGAAAGAAAAAATATTGTTTATAAATTATGGTACAAGGCCAGCATTTTAACAGGGCAGAGTAAAAGACGATTATATCCCCTTCAGTGCTCAACTGTTACATATTTCATCGACTCCAAAAGGATGAGTCGTAATGTCGACTTTGTTAGAATTTGAACTGAAAACGTAAAGCGGAGCGAAATGCCGCTAACAATGGTTCTGCCTCCTCGCAGTCTTAGAAACTGATATTAGTTACAGATTTTGGCAGAAGGCCAGCGATTATAGCGGAAGGGCGCAAGACGATTACATTGCGTCCCTTCATTGTTCAACTACTACTTATTTCATAAACCCTGAAGAGATGGAAGGTAAAGTCGACCTCAGCGGAATTTGAACGCAGAACGTAAAGATTAATGAAATGCCACTCCGTGGTTCCCCGGCAACTATTCTTTCAGCTAGCTCGAAGACCTAGAAAGAGATATTTCTAAAAAGGGGGAGCATTGTGGCGGAATCAGTTCACAACCAAAACGTCTATTGTTGGATTTTTAATACAGTTCCTTACGTTCAGAGTTCAATTACAGTTGAGGTCAACTTGTATTGCATACTTCCGCGAACCGAACAGTTAAATAAAGTAGATGTACTTAGTGGGTGATAACAGTGTTAAGTACACTGATGAAATTAATGGCCCATTCCTAAATACCTCTCAATAAAAGTTGCTAACGAGAGAAATAAAACAAGATAGATTTATGGCTTGTGTTTACTTAACACACGAAAATGTGAAAGCATCTATTTGTTTGCTAAAGATCTGCAATTCTCTCTTCACACACACACACGCGCACGCAAACGCTCGCAGAGGCATGTGCACTTAGACACACCTCACACATACATATACACATATATATGTATGTGAGTGTATTTGTGCGCATATATATATATATGTATTTGTATTAATAATAATATATATATATATAGATACATATATATAATATATGTGTGTATGTGTATGTATAGATACACACATATATATACACGCATATATATGTATATATCCATGTATTATAATAATATATATATATATATATATATATATATATATATATTGTGTATGTATGTGTGCGTGTGTGTGTGTGTGTACATGCACATATACATATATGAAGAAACCTATTCATTGGAATACATAAATTCTATATTCATTATGTGTCTATGTAACATGATGTCATGATGTCAACGATGAACAGATCTAACTTCCGGCTATCATTGATACGAAACTTTAATAGCCTGAGTCTGTTTCCTGTCACATGATGTTACGTCTATGGGTCACTTTTCGTAAATTGGTTGCATTGCATGATCTTCGGATAAAGTTACATGACAAAATTCTGCAGGAAGTTCTAAAAAAAGAATTATATTGCATATACCATATATTTCATTCTTAAATAGCAGTAAATAGCTTACTCGAATACCGCATCTTTGGATGTTTTAAGTCAATTCGCTGCAACGTTTTTTCATAATCCCATAATCACCTATAATCCTTATAGAATACAAAATTATATATAATATATATATGTACGTACGTGCGTATGTATGTCATTAATAAATTTATTTCAAGATTTCTTACCAATAGGGAAATAACCGGTTTCTAACCTAGATCCAACTCTCCGTCATTGGAATTTCAACATCAACAACAGGGTATGTATATATGTATGTATATTGTATGTATGTATGGATGGATGGATGGAGGGATACAAGTACGTACGTATGTATGCATTTTTCGGATTACTCTCTCACTCTCTTTGTCTCTCACTCTCTTTGTCTCTGTCTGTCTTTCTCTTTCTCTTTCTCTCGATAAATATATAAGCGATGCGTGTGTGGCTGTATATATGTATTCATCTGTGTGTGTGTGTGTGTGTGTGTGTGTGCAATGTTTCTAGTCTGTGTGCATACGTTTTTCTATCTATCTACTTGTCTGTCTGCCTGTGTATGTATCTTTTTCTCTCCTCCCTCCCCCCTCTCTCTCTCTCTCTATATATATATATATATGTATATACCCAAAATTAATTTAGAGAGGTGTCATTAATTCTATTATTATCCAATGTAACAATTTAAAAAATGATAATAACAGAATCAATGACACAGGCGATAGCAGGCCGAAAAATAGCATTAAATAGCCGGGGGGTTAAAATTAATCAAAGGACATACTAGGTATGTCAACATGCTTGAAATAACAGTCAAAACTCTTATTAAATCGGCAATAAATACACCGAGGAAAACTACAGAAATCAAACGAAGGTAAAATCAGGTTAAGACAATCTACTAACATACATTTAAGTATTTGGACTCACGTGGATCGATTTCTGCATTGGTAAAATAAAACCTTAGCTTCTTCAGCGACTGATACCATGATTAGAGACTCCCAACACATCGCTTCGAAGTCTCTGCTGCAACTGATTCGTTTCCCGCCGAAATCATAACACCGGCGGGAAACGAATCAGTTGCAGCAGAGACTTTGAAGCGATAGGTTGGGAGTCTCTAATCATGGTATCAGTCGCTGAAGAAGCTAAGGTTTTATTTTACCAATGCAGAAATCGATCCACGCGAGTCCAAATACTTAAATGTATGTTAGTAGATTGTCTTAACCTGATTTTACCTTCGTTTGATTTCTGTAGTTTTCATCGGTGTATTTATTGTCGATTTAATAAGAGTTTTGACTGTTATTTCAAGTACCTAGTATGTCCTTTGATTAATCTTTTATACATACACACACACACCACGCACGCACACACACAACACACACACACACACACCACACACACACACACACACAACACACACATATAATATATATATATTATTTATTATATAGAAGGAGCTTCTACAGGACTAGAACTGTTTCATTCAAGAGAAATCTTCAGGAAGCTCCTGAAGATTTCTCTTGAATGAAACAGTTCTAGTCCTGTAGAAGCTCCTTCTATATAATAAATTAATTTTACTCTGCTATGTATTGAGTACCTTATTTACTGTGGTTAACCCCGAATCAACCCGGGACCTCACCTATATATATATATATATATATATCGAAATTACTACGATGATCCGGTTCTTGACTGAAGACTGAGGGCTTCGAATGTCCTGTCTGGTTTGTTGTATCGTCTTCTAAGTTTTTATGCGTTCTTGTCTCAGTTTGTATTTTTCTACATATCATAATATATAATAATATATATATATATATATATATATATATATATATATATATATATATATATATATATATATATATATATATTGTATTATTTATATATATATATCTATTATATATATTATATTTATGTTTGTATTTGTCTATCGTATTATTTACATCTAGGTACCTTGTTGGCTCGACCAAAGGGACAACCGAATACCTACAGGATGTAAATAAAACGAGGCACTAGGGGGGGGGATGTTTGACTCGTGTATCTCGGGAGTGTATTATGCAAATCGTAATAACACGACGGTTTCAATTTCCCTTCTCCAATAAATGCCAGTTGATTAGATATCGAACCAACGAGTTAATCGAATCTTTGACTAATTTATTTTTAAAATACGGTATATTTATAAATCAGTTGCGTTCGGCAATGTCCTTTCGTCGATATTCGTAGCTCCTTTAATCATATAACTACTCTACTACAGGTAAGTAACTTTGAGGACAGACTCTCTCAAGGTGTTACTAATGCG
Source organism: Octopus sinensis (assembly GCF_006345805.1). NCBI lineage: Eukaryota > Metazoa > Mollusca > Cephalopoda > Octopoda > Octopodidae > Octopus > Octopus sinensis. Next base: position 67,344,634 of record NC_043011.1, on the reverse strand, counting down.
TGCACACACACACACATACACATACACACACACCTGTGCATATACGCACACACACAGGACAAATATATGGTCCGTGTGTACGTGTATATAGATAGATATATCTGTCTGCACACGTACTCGCATATACGCATGGCAAAAGCTGGGTGGTAAGAAGTTTGCTTCCCAGCCAGTGTCCTGCGTTCAGTTCCAATGCATAGCCCCATGGGTACGAGTCATATACGACTCGTGTAATCGCAGATCAACACACACTCACACATATATAGTTCAAATTTACATAAAACACAAGATGAAGACAGGAGTAGGAAAAACAAGCAGTTGTATTAGAGTAAAATTCTGGAAGAATGGAATAGACCTTGACATTTCGAGCCTACTCTCTTCGACAGAAGGGATTGACAGGGAAAATATGGAGAGATAACGAAGAAAATGCATATGTATTGCGCATAATGTATAGATAAATACATACATACATAGAAAATGGGCCGTTGAGCAGTTACCACAAGTTTATTGAATAAAGCCTGGTACCCTGATGATCTAACAAGTGGGGCCCACATCCCATTGTTGAAAGCTGGTGAGGAATAATGCCCCTGAGAAAAAGGCTCCTTAAAGACGCACATTCTCTCCTAAGAGGACCCATAAGCATCATTTTGTCCAGTATGTGGGGATTTTAGCTTGTAGCATTTGAATCTGCAAGTTATGTCGCTTAATGGCTGACGACGTGCGCATCTCTGATCACGAACAAGAGTAATGGAGCACCATTTTTGGGGATTAGACTAATTCACCTCTAGAAACATGAGTGTTCACCATCCTTAAGCAGACCTTATTCAGGGACCTTTTGAACTGGAGAGGCTACTCGAACTGAAGAAAATTCTAACTGGACCCCTACTGCAAGGTCATGCGCTGTTAGGCTTGACACTGGATCACCATGCCATGCACAATTGTTTATGTTGCATGTGCCTGGGGTACCCTTATCAGAGAGGTAGTCCTGCTTGGGCTTCGTATATTTGTACTCCAGGTTCACTTTGATGGCATGGATTGCTCTCTCACACAGTAATGATCAACAGTAATAATGATAATTATAATTATTATTATTACTCTATTTAATCTTTTACTTGTTTCAGCCATTTGACTGCGGCTATGCTGGAGCACTGCCTTTAGTCGGGCAAATCGACCCCAGGACTTATTCTTTGGATGCCTAGTACTTATTCTTTCGGTCATTTTGCCGAACGCTTAGTTACGGGGACGTAAACACACCACCATCGATTGTCAAGCGATGTTAAGGAGACAAACACAGACACACACATAAATATATATATACATATATATACGACGGGCTTCTTTCAGTTTACGTCTACCAAATCCACACATAAGGCTTCTCGTCGGCCCGAGGCTATAGTACAAGCCCAAGGTGCCACGCAGTGGGAATGAAACCGAAACCATGAGGCTGGTAACCAAGCTACTTACGACAACAGCCACCACAACCACCACCACCAATCATAATAATAATAATAATAACAATAATAATAATAATGATATATATGCATATGTACATTTATATATATGTGTGTGTGTATTTCCACCCACACACATAAAATAAGATAGCATTGTCTTAGCACTCGTCGGGCTCGAATAGTAAATATCTCTGAACCGGCTGTGAATGACATCGACGACGTACCGCGGGTCATATGCAAGCTTCTCTATAATTACGAGTTATTGTGTGTCGTCATGTCTGAGTTCATGTGGATGTATGCATGTGTTAGCTGTAGATATGTGTGTGTGTGTGTGTGTGTGTTTGTGTGTGTGCGCGCGTGTGTGTGTCTGTGTGTGTGTGTGTGTGCGTGTGTATGAACAGTTCTTCATTTAGTCTTGATTTATTCACCGGAGAGGAGCTGTCAGTGTTTCTGGTAAACAGACCGTCCTTCACATCAAGCCTGAAAGAGTAAAGAGGATGTGATTAGTTCATATTCAATGTCTGTGCGTGTAAGTGTCT
>NC_043011.1:67333546-67342547 GCF_006345805.1 Octopus sinensis | reverse complement strand
ATATAATATATACTATATGTGTATATATATATATATATGTATATCTGTGTATATAGGGACTTGTGTGTGCATGTGTGTATGTGGATATATGTTGGTATGTGTGTATGTGTATGTGTGTGTATGTATATATTTTTTGTGCTTGTACGGTCGCACATTGGCGCACTTGATGCCATATTTTGAAGAACGAGCGGGGCAAAGATGGCAAGAATGGAGACGATGAAAGAACGTCACCCCCACCTGGTGGACGCCCAGGAGGAGGTTTTGAATGAGAAACCTGCCCGGGAAGTGAACCCAGGTGCAAGTTCTCCAACCGGCAGCAAGGGCCATGGAGACGGAGAACCCAGTGAAGAGGTAGAGGGAGGAAGAAGAACTAAAGAAGGACTGGAAGAGCTAAAGGAAAAGAAAAAGCTCTCAAGCAGGAGCAAAGAGAGAAACAACCAGGAGTAGAAGTAGAACCGCAAAGGATGGAACCAACAGCGCACACGGGTGTGTATGTTCTACCTGAGAGGTTCCTGCTGGCACGGAAAGGAAGGTGCAGGCTGCCGCTTTGCACATCGGGGACCCTGCCACAGAGACACGAGGCAGATAGACAACCATCAACACAAAGAAAAGGGATGGACTACGCACCACCTGCCCCAAAGCGGAGGTACGCAGATTTTGTGCGCGCCACAAACAGCCAACATGATGTTGTCGAAAGAGCTGCTGAGCACAATCTTTTTTTGTGCATGGCACAAAAGATTGTACAGCAGCTGACCTGGCTTCATCAAACCCAGCCCGCAGGTGGGACTACCCACTATATACCAGACCACCACAGCAAACAGACACAGGATGGACACCGCCGGCAACAACGTACACCTCACCTCGATACTCCTACTGAACATCAGGGACTGCAAACACTCAGTAACAGGACAAAGATCCCGTTCCTGAGAGACTTGTTGCATGCAATCAAGCCTTAGGCATAGCACTTACAGAAACGCACCTGAAACCGGACATAGCAGATGCGGAGTTACACATACCACAGTATGCTTACTACGGACCGACAGGAAGAAAGGAGTCATGGAGGTGTTGCTATGTACATCCGTGAGGACCTCACACCCCAGGTCCTCTTGTCATACTCAAACTCGGTGTGTGCACACTAATTGTACATATTAGGCAACTTGATGTAGTTGTGTGTGCTACATATCGCCCTCCATATGCCCCAAGCCATGTGGGCAAGTTTGAAGACTGCCTTATAAAAAAAAAGAAATTCTAACCACATTAGAACAACACATAGGTGTGCTTCTTATGGGAGACTTCAATCTGCCCAATGTCAGATGGCCCGAGGGCTTTCTCTCCCAGGAATGACAAGATGTGAACGAGGACAGGCGAGGTCCCTCCTGAACCTCATCAACACCCTGTACATGGAGCAGGTATACTCCAACCAACCAGGGCAGGTAACAACTAGATCTCTGCTTCACAAATGACATGGATCTCATCCATAATGTGAAAGTGACACGACACTACTCTCGGATCACAACATGATAGAGCTGACCATGTACGGGCCAAAAGAGAGCATGGACATGCAGCCTACAAGAAACCCTCAAAATCTTTCCAGCTTGAACTACCATAAGGCAAACTGGAAACAAATTGAGAAAGAGATCCTCAAACAAAACTGCCTAATGTCTAAAATGTCTCTCCTCGCCAGACATCGACGTGAAACTTCAACAATTCATGTCTGTAATGCAAGCCATATGCTACAAATGTGTCCCAGAGAGAAAGGCCACTGTACACAAGAACAAATCCCCAGAGAGAGGAAAATTTTAATGAGACGGCGTACGAAATTTTCAAATCGCCTAAACAAACAGATTGAAAGCAGTGAAAAGTCCCGCCTAAAAATAAAACTGTTGGAAATCGAAAAATGTCTGCAACTTCCCATGAAAAGAAGAGCAGACAAAGAAGCCTGGGCTATAGAAAACATAAAACTAATCTAACCCCAGAGCTTTCTACAGGTATGCCAAGAAACAGCTACAGTGCAAATAGGGCACTCTCCTCGAAAAGGATGGCACACTTACAGGAAAACCAATGAGGGTAAGTGAAATACTGAATGAGCAATTCAAGAGTGTTTTCACTCCACCCCTTGGCATCTCAAATCACCAATCCAACTGACTTTTTTACCACTGCAGATATAAAATCAGAGGCGGCGACGATAGATTACATCGATATAAAGGAAGACGATGTAACCAAGGCTATAGATGAAATGAACAGACTCATCAGCTACTGGCCCCGATGGATTCCCGGCAATCCTCCTAAAAGCATGTAAGAGAGTCCTAGCAAGACCACTGCAGTTCCTCTTTCAGAGCTTCCTTGCAGCTGGCAAACTTCCAGAAAACTGAAGGAAGGTAAAATATGCCCCATTCATAAAGGAGTAGCAGAGCGGAAGCCAAGAACTATAGACCTATCTCTCTGACCTCACACATCAGCAAGGTCATGGAACGAATAGTCAGAAGGAAGCTGATCACCTTCCTTGAAGAGAATGACTTGCTGCCCGACACCCACATGGTTTCCGACCAGGGAGAAGCTGTTTAACTCAGCTCCTACAACACTATGACTGGGTGCTGAAACGGCTGCTCAACCACTCAAATGTGGAAGTGTATATCTCGACTTTGCAAAGGCCTTTGATAAAGTCGATCATGGAATGATATGTCACAAACTGCGTGATCTCAACATAGTTGGAAAACTGGGAGAATGGCTTCATGACTTTCTGAAGGATAGAAGTCATGGTAGTAGCCAATGGGGCCACCTCCATTAACACACAAATAGTGAGCGGTGTTCCACAGGGCACTGTTCTGGGACCACTACTGTTCATAATGGCCCTTTCAGACATGCCCTCAGCCACGCAGAGAGCCACGATCACAAGTTATGCAGACGATACAAAAGTTTCACAGGCAATTCAGAACCCTGAGGACACTAAACACCTGCAATGTGAGCTGGACGAATATACAAGTGGGCTGAAAAGAATAGCATGCAGTTCAATGCTGGAATTTCAAAGCTTTATACTATCAGCATGCAAAACTGAATGCAATACCCAATGAATACACTGGACCCGGAGGGATTGCAATCCCAGAGGCAAAATCAGTGCGTGACCTGGGTATTCACATGAGTGATGACGCGACCTTTCATGTACATGTTGCTAAACTGACAATGAAATGTAGACGGCTGGCTGGATGGATTCTTAGAACCTTTAGAACAAGAGAACAAGAAACCATGATGGTCCTCTGGAAGACTTGTCCTAAGCCACTTTGACTATTGCTCTCAGCTATAGTCACCATCCAGTGTCAAGTTGATCACAGAACTTGAGGCGATCCAACGAAGCTACACAAAGAAGATAGCCTCTATGCAGAATGTAAGCTACTGGGAAAGACTCAAGAGATTAAAACTATATTCCCTGGAGCGTAGGCGGGAAAGATATGCCATAATATACATCTGGAAGATCCTGGAGGGAAGTGTCCTGAACTTTGGCATCGAGAGTTACGCAAATGCCAGAACTGGGCGCCACTGCGTGGTGCCTAGGACTCCAAACCTGCCATCAAGATGTAGGACAAGATTCTGTGATAGCCTGGGCTTCCGAGGCCCGCAGCTCTTCAATATCCTCCCGAAGAACCTGAGAGACCTGCATGGGGTGGATACAGATGTCTTTAAAATGAAGCTGGATCTCTTCCTGTCAGGTGTCCCAGATGAACCAACTTCAAGGCAGGAGGGGCAGATGAGGGCAGCAGCTGCATCGAATCTCTCATGCACCAAATAGCAGTTGCTAGAAAGCCTCCATGAAGTGAAACCAAGTAGCAACACCAAATGGCGGTGCCCCAGCATGGCCACAGCTCATAAGCTGAAACTAGAATCAATCAATCAATCAATCAATCATATGTATGTGTGGTCGTGTGTGTATATATACATGTGTGTGTGTATATATATATGCATATATATGTATATATATATATATATATGTATATATGTGTGTATATTTAGATGTATATATATATGTGTGTGTGTGTATGTATATGTGTATGTGTGTGTGTATATATATACATATGTGTATATGTATAAGTGAGAATCTCCTTATTTTCCTAAAACTCTATTCTTCTATATATTTTTTTTATTCTTTTATTTATTCTTTTATCTAATTTACCACTGACTCCTTGACCACTCCCCCAAGTATGATATTCTTGCGCTATGCCTACCCCCAAAAAGTCCCCCACCACCACCCCTTTAAACCTGCCTAAATGTATAAATGCCAATACAATTCTTGTTAACGAGCTTCCTGATGATTTCTCTTGAATGAAACAGTTCTAGTCCTGTAGAAGCTCCTTCTATATAATAATTAATTTTACTCTGCTATGTATTGAGTATACCTTATTTACTGTGGTTAACCCCGAATCAACCCGGGACCTACATATATATATATATATATAATATATATATATATATATATAAATACACATACATATGAATATATAGAAATATAAATAAATAAATAATATATATATATATATATATATATATATATATATATATATACATACATATATATATGTAGAATATAATAATAATTAAATATATATATATATATATATATATATTATATATATATAGAAATATAATGAATAAATAAATATATATATATATATATATACATATGTATATATAGAAACATAAATATATTTATATATATATATTGTTATACTTCGGAATGGTCATTTTGCCAGTTTAGCCAATAAAAACACACGCACTATATATTTGCTGTTACTGTGCTTCAGTGTTATTTATTTTTTACATTAATCTTAATCTTATTTCGGCCAGAGTTCTTTCGTCTCGCTCCTGTGATCGCATCAGTGGTCCTTTGTTTTCTCCTTTCTTATTTGTATCTCCCCTTACTAACCGTCAGCCATTTTGTATTTCTATTGTATGTCTTCATTTGCGCATGCTTATATCTCTATGTGCGTCTATGTTTATTTAGTGTGTGTATGGGGAGATGCCTGTAATATTTGTATCTTCTGTTTATATACGCTCATGTAATTTGTTTTTGTTGTTGCTTTTGTTTATTCTTATTCTGTTCATGTGTTTACATCCACTTATTATAAAAACCATATGTATGTATGTATAACAACAATACTAGTAATAATAATAATAAATTTTAAAAAATGAACATTGGAGAGAAGTCAAGGAAAGTAAAAGCTCATCGATTCTGTACCAACACGCCGAACAGGAACACGGGGATCAATCAACAACATAGACATTAAAATATTGTCCACACATAGAACAGATGCAACAATCAGACAAATTACAGAAGCTACACACATAATAGAAAATAAACCTAGCCTGAATAGAAAACTAGAATGGAACACTAGCACACACCACAACATATGACGGTAGAGGATCCCGAAAACATAATAAATACACAGATAAATAAACAAATGGAAATAAATAACTATATAATTTTTTAAAAAATTTATTATTATTATTACTAGTATTGTTGTTATACATACATACATACATACATACAAGCATATGTAATGATAATAATAAGTGGATGTAAACACATGAACCAAATAAGAATAAACAAAAACAACAACAAAAACATATTACATGAACGTATATAAACAGAAGATACAAATATTACAGGCATCCCCCCATACACACACAAAATAAACATAGACGCACATAGAGATATAAGCATGCGCAAATGAAGACACACAATAGAAATACAAAATGGCTGACGGTTAGTAAGGAGAGACACAAATAAGAAAGAAGAAAACGAAGAACCACTGATGCGGTCACAGGAGTGTGACGAAAGAACTCTGGCCGAAATAAGATTAAGATTAATGTAAAAAATAAATAGCACTGAAGCAAAGCAACACCAAATATATAGTGCGTGAGAGAGAGAGAACTCTTTGCTCTCATGTGTTTATTCCATCCCTGCCTGAGATTACCGTGGCTTTTATTTCCATGGATAAACCTAATCTTGCTTCTTACATTATAAAAACTTCTTCTGTGATACATGATCCCTTTTGATCGCCTTCCCCCCCCGATCCTTTTGATTGGAATTTTACTTTTTTTCTCTTTTTTCCCCATTTTCTTTTTCATTTTCGAAAAGAAAAGCTCTACATTTGTATTTGTCCTCTCTGTGTTCAGCCCTTTGTGGCCAAGAAAGAAAGTTATATATCTATCTATACACATATATACATATATACACTGTACATGTATTTTTATATAATAATATATGTATTTCCATTTATATGTATTTATGTATCTATAGACATATACATCTATGTGTATGTGTGTGTTTGTTGGTTTGTTTGTTTGTTTGTGCTTGTGTTTGTGACTGTGTATGTATTATAAACTATTCACACTATGTTTTGTAAGCACGATATTTTCTCTATATTGTTATCTTTATATAAAATGTCAACTGTTGAGCAGGTTTTTCTGAAATCGTTACTTTTCAAATGAAAAAACTATGATTTCAAAGATGGGGTATTTATCTGTTTTCGCAAACGCTTGCACCACACTGTGCCTGCATTAGGTGTGCCACATTATAGCTGCTGTATAGTGCAGCATTTTTGTACGATGCATTGTACACGTACACATTCACATATATGCATTCATAATGACTATCAGAACCGAGATAACATTCATGTTTTGTTACAAACAGCTGCTAACATTATGTCATTTCTCTCACATCTCTGTACAGAAGTATGTATGTTTGTGTGAATATATGTATGCGTGTGTGTCTGTGTGTATATGTATATGTATGTATGGATGGATGTATTTATGAGTGTGAGTGTGTGTGTGCCTCTCTATCTCTCTCTCTCTCTCTCTATCTATCTATCTATCTATCTATCTATCTATCTATCTATCTATCTGTCTGTCTTTCTGTCTGTCTGTCTGTCTGTCTGTCTGTATGCCTGTCTATCTATCTATCTATCTATCTATCTATCTATCTTTCTATCTATCTATCTATCTATCTATCTATCTATCTATCTATCTATCTTTCTATCTATCTATCTATCTATCTATCTATCTACATATGTGCATGCAAACACATGCACTTAGGCTTATTTATAGTTATGTAATACATTCATACATACATACACACGCACACACACACACACCACACACACACACACACACACACACACATATATATATATATAAATGCACACACTTGCACTCACATATACATGCATGCTTATGTATATACGTGTGTTTGTATGTTTGTTTGTGTGTACGTATCAGCACTCAGCCTATTTGTATGTTTTGTATTATACATTGCATATAACTCTATATCTATGTATGTATAGCTTTCCATCAAGGTCGTTCTGTTTATAGCCCTTTTATGTTCACAAAATCCCACGAAGTCATAGGTGTATTGTGAATAAATCGCGTTACATTTTAAGGAATCATCATCATCCTCATCATCATGATTACTATTATTATTATTATTATTATTATTATTATTATTATTATTATTATTATTATATTATTATTATTATTATTATTTTTGTTATTATTAATACTATTATATTATTATTATTATTATTATTATTATTATTATTATTATTATTATTATTATTATTATGATTATCATTATTATTATTAAATTTCATATAATAAATGCCGTCAAGAACGAAATCAATATACTGCATTTCTAAAGCTATTAAATGCATTATATTGCATTCAATGCATTTTAGCACCTGGTGCTCATGTTACGAGTATAAAAGCGGGGTCTATCGGACAGCATTAACCCACATCAAACCGCCGCATAACTCTACGACTTCTTCAACTATCAGAAAAATATCCAAGATGAAATTGGCCATCATTCTCTGTCTCGTAATTTTGGGCAGCTTCGTAAGTGCTGGTAAGTAATTCCTCGATTCTATTCCTGTAATAGTTATTCTATAAAACTAGATAAAGCCATTAGGTAAAAAGCCAGAGGTCATTGATTTACGGGAGGGGCTTAACTGGCAATTAATGTACAGCCCTGTGTGTTGTCTACCTCTTTTTTTGCCGACTTCTTAAATGACGAAATTCAGGTCGATATTGCATAAAAGACAAAAAAAAAAAAAACTTGGACATAACTCTTCAAAGCCACTTGAGCATTACGTCATTTGCGTCCAAGAAGCGAACGATTCGACATTGGACAAATGGTCAAACTTAGAAATTAGTCAAGCAAGGCTAAACACTCATCCTCATGCGGCGAGCGCGCTTCTGCGTGAGTATTCCGATAAGTCACCGTCATAAAGGACACTCTCGTTTTAGGAACTCCGCTGGCCAGCAGTATGTCTGTCACATTTACAATGTACACAGAATCGAACGCCTTTGTGAAATCCACAAAGAGCAGTACGTGTCCCCTACGAAGATCCTTCAAACTATGAAAATCTGTCCAAGAATTTCTGTAAAGTAGTCGTGAAATCGCTACTCTCTATGGTTCTTCAGCATGGACAATGCACAAAAGGCTCGAAAGGAAGCTTGAAGTTGTATACACAGAAATGATTCATGTATTTTTTCATCTTTATCATTAGCAACAACTTACAAAGCAGCAACTGTATGTCAGTCTTCCTTCCATCACCTGGGTAAACAGAGAATAAACACGTTATGCTTGACACTATTGGAGAAGCGATTTCCGGAGAGTTCGTCTGGAATCCTATGTACAGACATACGGGTATTGGCAGTCCAAGAAGAACATATATCGATCAACTTGTGGAAGACACGGGATATCAAGTTGAGGATATAAAGACTGCTATGGGGCATCAGAATGAAGGCAAAACATTTTATAGAGGAGCGAAACCATGGTTTATGCGACAGACTTCTCTAGTGGAAAATATTCATTCTGGCTCTCACATTTACCAATGAACGGCTCATGTTCATCCACCATCCCCTTTTCAATAACGTCCCTACCCTTTATCTAATCGAGGATTCTTTCTACTCCTATCTCAACAGGATCATCGTGGTCGTGTGAAGAAGAAGC
>NC_043011.1:67313546-67328546 GCF_006345805.1 Octopus sinensis | reverse complement strand
GCGCGATTTCCCCTGGAAAATATGGCAGTGCCAAAAATAGAAGATACGAAACCGTGTTGAAGTATTGTTGAGTTTTGTGTTAAACAATGCGGAATGAAGAACGATTGAAAGAAACGAAACGAATAGAAATCAAAGAATATTTTATTTGCCTTTGTTTGTTCTTGAAATCTAAGCAGTTCTCTCTTCAATCTTTTATCTCTCATTTGTTTTTCGGTCATTAAACTGCGTCCCAGCAAGAAGGACGCATTGAAGATGTTTAGTCGAACCTATCAACCCCAGTAATTACCATGAAGTCTGTTCCTTTCTCCAACCCCACAACCCCATCCCTTGAAAAGAAGTGTTGGTTTCTTTTTCTCATTGTAATCTTGCGGATAGAATATTACTTAAAATAGAAGAGCAATTGAAAGTAAGTTTTGGTGTTGACAAAAAAGAAAAGAATAAAAACATAAAAACTCTCAAGTGGCCCTACTGATCCGCAGTTCATTCAGGTGATATACTCACAAAGAATATAACATACACGGACAACATATCGAACACGTTAACATATATATACACACACTGAGTGAAAGCAACGAAAGGCAATCAAAGGGAACGCATGGTCGTAGAGACATGTAGCGGCACAAGCAGTCAGTGCCATATTGGATGAGATCTTGCGGCAGCAATTACCATCTCCGAGACTGGAGCGAGACCTCACCTGCATCCATTTGCCATGTGCGAGATCAAAACGAGGATTGCGATGGCAAACTGTTTATAAGGGCGAAACAGAAACAGATTCACTTTCTCTTTCCGCTTCTTCACAGCAGCGCTTGCTGAGCACACTTCAGTGGCTGGGCCTGTCTGCATGTTGTACCTCCAGAGGTAATGTGCCCGCACTAATGGAGATACAACACCACGCACACAGCTTGAGATGGTTGCTGAGAGCAACGTACTTCACCTGTTCTATGAAACTTGTAATTAAACCGGTTGTAAATTGCATTTGTACTTAAAGACTTCTTTCTTCGCCCGCCGGAGCCTCAGCTACACGAAGAACAAGATATGATGCGAGAAAGCGATATTCTCCCGATATCGTAAACCTTGCCTTCCATTATAGACACATATTCAACCAGTTAAATTAGTGGTTTCCGACAATTTTTTTTGTGTCTACGGACCCCTTTGATTACTATTTTATATTGGTGGCCCCCAAAAGCCATTCATTAATTGAAAATTAGCTCTATAGCTACTTCATTCAAGGTTCCTCTTTTGATTTTCGTGTGTTAATTTATGCAAGTTTGAGATAGCAGTCTCTGAGAGATCATGTTTTAATGGCCAGAAGTAAGTCAAACTGTGTAAAATGTCAGACAGACAGAAGCCTGGTTGTTTCTTGCATTGAATTCATCTAAAGCAAAAAAAAAAAAAAATCACAAATCCTTAAAATACTACCCTCGTGTATTTCCAATTTACTATTTTTCTTACTAGGAAATACGAAATCTTATATGGACCGCAGGGATCATATGGAGAGTGGTTTCTAAAAAGGTCTAGGCATGGCTGTGTGGCAAGAAGCATATTTCTTAACCACATGTTTCCAAGGTTCAGTACCACTCCGGTCTTCTTCTGTAACCTGGCCACAGTTTAGTGAGTGAAACAAGTAAAAGAATACAAAATAATTATACAAGATTTCATTTTCCTGTGTGGTAAGTAACTTGCTTACCAGCCACATAGTTTTGGGTTCAGTCCCACTGCGTGGCACCTTGGGCAATTGTCTTCTACTATAGCCTCGGGTCGACCAAAGCTTTGTGAATGGATTTGGTAGAGGGAAACTGAAAGAAGCCCGTCGTGTATATATATATATATGTTTGTATATGTTTGTGTGTCTGTGTTTGTCCCCCTAACATCGCTTGACAACCGATGCTGGTGCGTTTACGTCCCCGTCATCTAGCGGTTGGGCAAGAGAGACTGTTAAAATAAGTACTACGCTTACAAAGAATAAGTCCTGGGGTCGATTTGCTCGACTAAAGGCGGTGCTCCAGCATGGTCACAGTCAAATGACTGAAACAAATAAAGGAATAAAAGAATAAAACACTGAATTATGCAGTCGATGCTACAAAAGGACATAGATAGAGAGAGAGAGAAAGGGAGAGAGATAAAGGGGAGGAGGAAAGAGTGAAGGGTGGAGAGAAAGAGAGAGGGAGAGATAGAAAAGATAAAATCTAGTAAAGAATGTGTAAGGGAACGGTGGATGCAGGAAAGAAGGAGTGAGTTGGCGAGGTAGACGTTTATGAATTAGGAAAATGAGGGAAAATTTCGACTGGGGCTGGACAGGAGTGCAGTGAAGTGGTTGAGAGTATCGCTGTTGAAATTAATTTGCTTAAAATATCTTTTTCTTCTCTTTTAGGCTCTTGAAAATGATGAAAAATGATTGTGAAGATTTAAAGGCAAATACTGAGTGTTATAACGTGATGGTCAATCGCCATAAGAATAATTGCTAAAGCAATATTCTAAATAAAACAGGTATTTTTTCTTTTTCTTATAATTATTTCGTCATTTATTATCATTTGTGTAATAATTGATATTTCAAACTGACAGAATCGCTCCAGCGTCGGCCAAGATGTTAAGGAGTACTTCTTCCCACGCCTTAGGTTATAATCCCAAATAACGCAGGGGTCAACTTTGACATGCTTCTTTTAGACTCGACACGATAAAATATTAGCAAAGGAGTGGCGTCTATAAAACTGAATTTCCTTCTTCCCCTTAGAATGAACCTTGTGCCAAAACTAAAAAGAAGTGTTAATTGCTGTCATGGCATCAAGTGATTAAGCCATATTTTGGAGGAGGAAAGATAAAGTGAGCGTAGCAAGCCCAAGTGTTCTTGTGTACGTGTGTGTACACACGCAAGCACACACATGCACACACTCAAACACAAGCACACACACAAAAACACACACAAATCCATATACGTGTGCGTAAGTGGGTGTACATCTGAGTGTGTGTATTTGCCATATATATATATATATATGTATATATATATGTATATATATATATATATATATATATATATAGATATAGATATGTATGTGTGTATCTGTTTGTCTGTGTGTACGTGTTCATATATTTAATTACACATAGATACATGCAAATATATGTGCGTATATATCGCGTGATCACGTGACCAACCAAGCTATCAGATGTTCCTACCCATCGCTGGTCACAATGCGCTTCGCATTGTTTTAGCCTTCATATGACGTCACACCGCTGGCTAAGCGAGCAGACCACCAGAAGAAAGAGTGAGAGAAAGTTGCGGCGAAAGAGTACAGCAGGGATCGCCACCCGCCCTGCCGGAGCCTCGTGGGGATTTAGGCGTTTTCGCTTAATAAACACTCACAACACCCGCTCTGGGAATCGAAACCGCGATCCTACGACCGCGAGTTCGCTGCCCTAACCACTGGGACATTGCGCCTCCACATGTGCACATATGTGTCTGTGTGTGTTTATATATATATATATATATATATATATATATTCATATGTACATATGTGTATTATGCTTGTACAAATATACCTGTCTCTCTCTCTCTCTCTCTCTCTCTCCCACTAGCTTTCTTTCTATCTCAACCTGTCAATGCAATTCTAGCGAACATTATTCAATGCAGACCTATAATTAGCTCAGTTTTGTATTTAAAACCATCCAGAATTTACGTTACAACCTTATCTAATACACCGTCAATGAAATATTACACTAAATTAAGATTTTAGCTCTTCGCATTTCAATTTCCAACAGTAAAGAATTTAAGTGGATGCATTAAAGAATCTGGTTAATAATGCATCATGCTGCTTTGGCACAAAGCCCTGATGCTAAATAGCTTTAATATTTAGTGAAGCATAACTGAAAGCACTCTATCTCAAATCGAACGTTTAAGATAAAAGGCCCACGATATGGAATGGAAAACAAATTTTACAAGCACAGGAGTGGCTGTGTGGTAAGTAGCTTCTTACCAACCACATGGCTCCGGTCCAGTCCCACTGGTTCAGTCCCACTGCGTGGCACCTTGGGTAAGTGTCTTCTACTATAACCTCGGGCCGACCAAAGCCTTGTGAGTGAATTTGGTAGACAGAAACTGAGAAGAGCCCGTCGTATATATATATATATATATATATATATATATATATATATATAATATATATATATATATATGTATGTATGTATGTATGTATGTATGTATGTATGTATGTATGTATGTGTGTATATGTTTGTGTGTCTGTGTTTGTCCCCCTAACATCGCTTGACAACTGATGCTGGTGTGTTTAGGTCCCTGTAACTTAGTGGTTCGGCAAAAGAGACCGATAGAATAAGTACTAGTCTTACAGAAAATAAGTCCTATGGTCGATTTGCTCGACTAAAGGTGGTGCTCCAGCATGGCCGCAGTCAAGTGACTGAAACAAGTAAAAGACGCTCAAGCTTGCAAAGTGAAACCGCTTGGCACAGACTGACTGTGAACTCTGCTGTTGCAAGCACAATAAGTTTTAACTGTCCGGCTCACTCCCGCTGTTTACAGCAGTCCTTGGAAGGAACGTGTGTAGCATGCGATCGTCGCACTGACCACAACAGAGACAGTTGAGCAGAGAATCTCATCAAGTCTTGCGAAAAGAGGAGAAGCAAGAAGTTTACCCGTCGATTTTTACCCGTCTGTGTCAAAAGGGTTACTTATCAAGGCGCTTCTCTAATATGAATATCTCTGTGTTTCTGCACGAAACAAATTGTATAGCAACATGAGTAATAAAAACTATAATCCGCTCTAACTCCTAATCTCCTCCATTAACATAAATATGAAAGAATTTATTGAACTGCGTTTATATATGCTTGTATGCATGTTTGTTTGAATAACAACACATAATGAGGTGGAAATTTAAATAATATTTCAGAAAACTCTCATCTAATACAGTTCCATATTTAAGAGATGAGGAATTATGTGCATTGTTTACCTTATTTACCTTATTTACTTTTGACGGATATTTATCCTCATCTTGTTTGTTGTCAACAACAAACATCACATGGACAAATATCGCCAAAAGTAAATAATATAAATATTGTAAATAATAAACTCATTTGTTCTCAAATACATTATTACCAACGCTAAACATGTAATCAACTTTTGTTTCTATTCTTCTTACAGACGTGTCCGCCTACATCTCATTAATTCTGGATGAAAAGTCTGATGGAATTCCATATATAAGCGCGCGCGCGTGTATATATATATATATATATATATATATATATATATGTGTGTGTGTGTGTGTGGTGTGTGTGTGTGTGTATGAATATTTAGATAAATAAACATATAATAATGAATTAAACAGATGTTGTGTATTGTTTAACAAACATTCGACCGAACCTTAAGTTTCCTACATCGCAATTATTTCACGTCGGGCTATCGAAAGCAAACAACCAAACATCGCGGTGTGTAATATTTCAAGGCAATGAAAGAGAATATTATATAAAAACAATCCGTCCTATGACTGACTTAATTTCTGTATTGAAAATCATGGCGAATTTGGATTAGTTTATGTTCTAAATTACCATTAATAAATTATTAAACACATTTTACTTTCTAACAATCAAGCATCTAAATGACTGTAATAAACACTTTGGGTTGTGATGCACCAAAGAACTTGAAACACAATGTTATTGTTAAACGAGTGAAATATTTAATGAAGGATAGATGAAAGCAAAATATCTAAAGTCAAATGTGAGAAGTGAAATAACTATAATCCAGAATGGGAACCGAATTAGAATGATAATCCTGTTTAACGAAGAACTAAATGGACAAGGTATACATGCTATTGTCAAAAGTTTACGGTAGAACTACTTCGATTATGTGCAGGAATAAAACTCATAAGAGTGCATAAATCTCAAATAGGTATCGGTTTAAAATTCTGGCAGAAAGCCAGTAATTTCGCAGGGGGTGGGGAAGTTAAAACGATTATATCGACGCTAGTGCTCAATTGGTATTTATTTTAGCGACTCTGATGGAATGAAATGTAAAGTCAACCGCGGCGGAATTTGAACTCAGAACGTAAAAGTGGACGAAATAGAGCTTAGCATTTTGCGCGGCGTGTTTACCATTATGCCACCTGCCTGCCATTAAATCTGAAATAAATCTCGGCCTTGATGCAGCTGGGCTAAAATAAGGGATTCTCCTATAATGAAACTATCCATTCCAGTTTTGTGGAGGAAAAATAAGTTGGGTGGAATTTTAACACATTGGCTCTTTGAGATTTTGTTGATATTTTAAATGAGTGCATTTATCCGTGATGCTGATATACATGGCTGTATATAGAATATGGATTGGCTTTGTTCCTACAAGTTTAACGGAAATTAAAAGAACACAGAAATGGAAACTTGTTACGTAGAGTGTGAATAATGAGTTTAGTAATACGAATAAACATATTTATGAGAAAAATTGTATAAACATGATGAGAAAATAGTTCGTCAGTCGATTAGTATCTTATTGTAGAAGAGTGAAAGAAAAACCATGCGTCAGCCGTGAGAAACTTCTCATAGATTGAAAATAAAATAAAGCATTACGGATATTTGCCATAGTTTCTGTGAATATTCTGGTATAAATATTATTTTCTACTCTAGGCACAAGGCTCGAAATTTTGGGGAAAGGGGCCAGTCGATTAGATCGACTCTGGTACTTAATTTAGCGACTCCGAAAGGCTGAAAGGCAAAGTCGACCTTGGCGGAATTTGAGCTCAAAACAAAAAGATAGACGAAATACCGCTAAGCATTTCGCCCGGCGTGCTAACAATCCTGCTAGCTACCTGCCTTTATTCTAGAATGAATATTCTTTTCTACTCTATGCACAAGGCCCATAATTTTTTAGGAAAGGCGTCAGTCAATTAGATCGACCCCAGTACGCAAATGGTACTTAGTTTATCGACCCGAAAGGATGAAAGGCAAAGTCGACCTTGGCGGAATTTGAACTCAGAATGTAAAGACAGACGAAATACCACTAAGCATTTCGCCCAGCGTGCTACCGTTTCTGCCTGTTACCCGCCTTAACATGCTAACGTTTCTTATTTCTTTATTGCACACATGGGGCTAAACAAGGACAGACAAAGGGATTAAGTCGATTACATCGACCCCAGTGCGTAACTGGTACTTAATTTATCGACCCCGAAAGGATGAAAGGCAAAGTCGACCTCGGCGGAATTTGAACTCACAACGTAACCCAGACGAAATACCGCTAATCTTTTCGCCCGGCGCGCTAACCTTTCTGCCAGGTCGCTGTCTTTATTCTTGTATAAATATTGAATAAGGAATTAATACAATAGAAATATCGGAATGAAGAAGAATGTTTCGAAGAAGGCTTACATTCCCGATTAAAGTCATGGAATGTATTGTTTTATTAGCAGCGTATAAATATCTCTTTGGTCTGTGAATAAGAAACGATGGAAACATGCAGAAGTCCAAATATAAACTTTTCCATTTACGCCGCTGCAGGCATAACAAGTTCTCACCAAGAAAGAAAATGAGACTCGGCTCTCTGAATAGGAAGACATCATATAACAGGCCTAAAGCAAATAGACTAATTAAATAATGTCTTAAGAGGAATATCACTGTTTCAATCTCGTGGGCCATTTCTCGTCTACACAAAATGTGCAGCAACAAACAGATGTAATTTTAAATTACTTTATAACCATTGAAAAGACAGTGCGGTAATTATATTGAATTCAATTAGGAATTTATTGTTAAAGAAAACTCTTGTTCGTTTGAAATAAAGCATAATTGAAAGCGTAGAATGTGAGAGACGAAGGTTGTATCGGTTCAATGACTATCACCAATTATTGACTTCATTGGTTGTCTGATAAACTAATTTCAGCCAGTGTCAACGTTGCCTACAGTAAAAATATTTGTACTTTAAAACATTAGAGAATTATAATTCGTAATGCTTCTTCATTATTGATAGGAATGAATAGGACAGAATAGCTTAGAGCAACACAGAGCGACATACCTGAGTGAACAGGTATTCCGTCGGTTGTGATGATGAGTATTCAAACTTGCTGCTCAAATGAACTCTCTGTTCATTGTATTATATTCATTTTTACTGCATAATCCTCAGTGACACGTGTTCTTAACATATTCTACTGCATGTAAAATGACGCAATGTGTATGTGAGGATGCTGGTCCTCTGGATTATAGATACTGTCCTAATGAACTTCCACTCAATTTCCGTGCAACCATTTTAACTCACAGTGCCTAGATCAACTCGTGGTTATACTAAACAGGTCTGTCAAGACACCGAAACGTGGGGCCCTCGAATCGAATTGACGACGTTTTGAGTGTGAAGCCAACTCCTCCATCTGTCTTCCACGTTTCACCCGAGTGATTTTCATCATTGTACATTAAAACATAATAACAGAGAGTAATAGGTATTAACACACAGTCAGAATTGAAATTGCTGAACGTGAATTTCTTAACATTTCCTCAAACCGTCAATAAGACAAGAAAACAAAAGGCATTGTCACAAGTTTTAAATGTTTTCACTTCTACCACAGACAAGAATGAGAGTAGAGACCGATTTATGTGAAAGTCAATCTCTTTATTGCTTCTTATTTCTGACCCAGTACTCAATAGCGAAGCGTTTTGTTAAAGTAATCCTCTGAGAATTAGAACCTGACACAGTGATCCTTGGGATTATAGGTACTGCCCCTCCAGTGGAACCGCCACTGAATTTATGTGTTGTCTCTTCACATCATAATGCTTCGATTAATGTGAGGGCAAGCTCAGAAAATTTACGCAAAGACGTCAAGACGTAGTTCAGTGAGATCGAAACAACAACTTATTATTAAGAAACAAACTCTCCCACCGCTAGGCCAAGCTGTATCCAATCTTATACATTAATACACGGCAAAATACACCGTCTCATAGTAATAACCATCAACACTTAGTCGAGACAATGTGAATTGGTCAACACAATTTTGTTTACATTTCCCCAAAATTACAAACGTCAATAAGCAAGCTAAATCCACCAGCACAGCATATATATTCTAGACAAATCTCAACAAAGTTTCGTAAATCCATTTTAAAACAACGTTTATGAATGATCTAGTTACTTAGTCTATGTTTCAAAAATCTTCGTTTATGCGACGGATATAAGTAATTAATCACGGCACGTGCCTACTACCTACCTACCTATACCAAAAGAAGGAAAGCATTAGGCGAGAATATCTCAGAAAAACCAAATTAATTATGGGAAGCAAACGCAATGGAAAAAAGAAAACAAGCACAGGGCAATGAACACATGGTCTGTTTCTTTAATGCGATACGGCGCATGTATTGTTAGGTGGAAAAAGAGGGAACTTCAGGAAATGGACAGGAAAACTAGAAATGTGATGACAACTAACAAGGATCTACACCCGAAAAGCGATACTGATAAGTTGTACGTGCTTAGAAACAGGAGTGAAAGAAGCCTCATATGTTGCAAGGTCTGTTTTGTCTTTTGTCAACGTGGACAGTCTGGGATGGTACATAAATCAAACAGCAGAGTAAATCCTTGCTTGCCGCTGTTAGAATTAACAATATAATACCTACCGAAAACATGATGCACACACAAGCATTTATGAAACAAGATGAAGAAGAAAGGGTTATCAACTGGAAAATGAAACCACTGCATGGACAATATCTCAGAGAAATCGAAGGAAAAGACAAGATCAATACTTGGAGAAAAAGTCATCTGAAAGGTTGCAGTGAGACATTGATATGCAGCGCCCAAGAACAAGCTCTGAAAACTGATTGCACCAAGTTCCAAATAGATAAGAGTAGCAAATTGCTCCTTTGTACGATGTGTCGCAGCAAAAACAAAACAATCTCACATATTGTGAGTGAGTGTAGCTACCTGGCCCAAAAGCACTACAAAACGAGACCCGATAACGTGGCTAAGTTCGTATACAGAGGCTACGGGAAAAGTGCGGTCTGAACAAAGCACAGGAATAATACGGAATGAACGAGAAGTCATCGAGAATAAGGAATGTAAGATACGATACTGTGGGATTTTACGGTTTAATGAGACTCACTAATCGAGGTTCGAAGACCAGATATTGTTGTGGTAAAAAAAGGAAAAAGGGAAATGTACAGACTACTAAAACACGAAATTGCAAGAATGTGGACTATGAGGAGAATGTCTGTCATTCCACAAGTTGTAGGGGTACTCGGAGCACTAACAACCAAGTTCGAAAAATATGTCAAAGAAATCTGAATTCACATGAGAGCAGAGCAAGCCCCAAAAACTGCTTTGCTGGGGACAGCTAGGAATTTGAGATTGGTACATGGATGTTGAATGTTTCCCATGATAATTAACAACCAAGTATCAAAACTTACAATGCGCGGAAAGGGGCCATTTGCGACCCCTGATTGCAGGCTGTTATCCGCTCTTACAGAATCAAACAGAACAGACAAGACCGAAGCTTCTGAGAAGTATAACAATAATAATAATGATAGTGGGAAATACGAAGATTGTGGTCCAGGCAAATCGATCGGGCTTCATCATTAAAGACAAGGAAGAAAATACTTCTAGACTAATAGATGTAAGTGTTCCCACTAATTTAAATATTTTTGTAAAGGAATTTAAAAACTTAAGTAAATACAAGTACCTGGAAATTGAAATACTAAAGATGTGGCATCCTAAAGCAAAATATATTCCTGTTATTCTAGGTATGATAAAAAGAGATGTCAGAAAAATCTAGACGTCATCCCAGGAGAAACATGTCTCAGAGAAGCGCAAATGATTTAAATTTAACTCTGACACGTAGTGTTGAATAAAAGTGTCCAGAAATACTCTGTTGTGTATGGTAAATATAAATTTTCTCTGTATTCAGGATTTTACGTAAATTCTCTGTTGTTGTATTATTATTTCTGTGGTGAGTTCTCAAATATATTCAAAGTTTATATCACACACACATACACACATGCCACCCCATATACACACACAGACAAACATATGTACTTGTACGTATATGTATATGTATATATATATATATATATATATATATATATTATATATATATATATATATATATATATATATATATATATATATATATATATATATATATATATATCTTATGATAAAAGGCAGATTTTCTCTACCTGTTCCCATGTTCCTTTTTAATACTATTCTACAATATAGAATTTCTTCAATTGGAATTTACCTATGATTTTTCCAAGTAGATTCGATTGGGTCATGGCATATAAAGTTTTTTTCAATTTGACCCCCAATTAAGCAAAAATTCGAGAAAACTCAATATTTTACGATTTGCCTCTCTCATTTCAAGTGGTTTACTCCTGCTGTTACCACCACACTTTCTCCTACTTTCTCTTTGCAATGTGAAACTATTAAAGTGAATGTATTATATAACAGGGATGAGCCATTAATAGTGGTCATCCTTTTTGCTAGAGGAAGATACGCTATGGTCTTATATGCTACACCACTGGTTTTCAATTCATATTAATCAAATTAATATTAAATTTTTCACCCTTATTATGTGTGTGTGTGTGTGTGTGTGTGTGTATTAGCAATTCGTATAAAATTGCATCAATGACTTGAACTTGAATAAGTGGTTTCACATAAATGGGGATAAATCAAAAAGGTTTGTTGTTATTATTATTACTGTTTGATTATTGTAATCACGTTTGTTGGTTCCTCGTCAGGGAAACGTTGTTGTGTTACATTTGTTAAATATTTGTAAACCGTAACCCTCCCCCTTTCGGAGAAGGGGCTTTGGTTATTGTTTAAAAATTGAATTGAGTCCCTGTTTGGGGAAATTGACAATATTTTCACCGTCTTTACGGAAGCATTTTTGTTAAAATGCCTTCGATAGAAGAAAGTCCAAAAATGAATTCCGCTGCAGCCGTACACTTCTATACAAGAGGGAGGACAAGATCCAATTGATCGAAATTGCAAGAGACGGGCCTACAATTCCAGTCTGGTATATATTTTGAGTATTGTTATCACTATCGATATCAAGATATAACTTTGTATTTTGTATTTTATGTGTAGATGTATATATATAGTTGTACATGTAATATGTACACATATATATACACATATATACATGCATAATATATCTACCCATACATACATACGCACACGCACATACATAGGGGCAGGTGTGGCTGTGTGGTAACAAACTACGTTCCAAACACATGGTCCTGGGTTCAGTCCCATTGTGTGGTGACTTGGCATGTGTCTTCTGCTGTAGCTTCAGACCAACAAAAGCCTTCTCAGTGCAACTCAGATAAAAAAATTTGCTATTCGCAGTAGTTATAGTACATTTATAGATTACATTATGGGCCCAATACAGACCAGATGCCGGGCATTTTGACTTAATCCTACAATTGCAACTAGGGGGATAATTTTTAGATTTAGAATTATTTAAGGATAGATCTCTCATATTGCTGCTATTCAAATTATTATGAGTATTATTTTCGTTATTATAGATAATATTGTTATCTGATGTTGTGTTGCCATTTATCGATTCGTTTATACTATCATTTAGATCTACTATAGTCATGTCATAATTATCAACATTATTGGTATAGTTATTATTATTGTTTGTATTAATATCCGAATGCTTATTACTGCTAAAGATATCATTGTTATCTTCATTCCCGATATCTTTTCTATTTGTATTGCTCATATTATTATCATTATTATTATTCCTATTAATATCAATATCATTATTAGTTATTCCATTGCTTTTGATGCTGCACTTATTTTGATAATTATTATTATTATAAATCAACCTTAAGGACAACAAAAGAAATTTCCTGGAAAACACTTCGGTAAGGCTTATTTGTCCAACTAAGTCTGACATTGGCCGGCTTAGTAAATCTATCTTGGATACTGTTTTACCCCAAATAACCCCGATCCTTCCCTTAAGTCTATGGCTAAATACTGATGAAGTATTAAAATGGTTCAATTCTCTAGCTAACACTATCTTTTATTCAATTTGATATCAATAATTATTATTCTAGTATTTCCCACATTTTGCTAAATAAATCGCTTATTTTTGCCATGAATCGCTCCCGCATATCCAGAGAAGATATCGACATAGTACTATTAGCTAGGAAAACTATTATAGAATTTGAAGGAAAATTATGGACAAGAGCAGATACCCCTAACAATTTTGATATACCCATGGGTTCTAGTGATTCGGCTGAGATAACTAATTTGGTAGGTGCATATCAATTAAAGTGCATAAAAAGGGAAATCCCGGAAGTACGAAACAATTGTACTAAACTACTAATCCATTCTTGTTGCTTTTTTTCTTGGTTATAATCACTCCACATTATTTTATGGTTAATACCATAAAGAATTCTGGTGCATCTAAGTTAAGTACCATATTCATTTGAATTCATTGGAATTCACTTGAATCTTAATTGTTTTTGCTGTATATAGATATATATATATATATATATATAATATATATATATATATATATATATGCATATATATAGGCGCAAGAGTGTTTGTGTAGGAAGTAGCTTGCTTACCAACCACATGGTTACGGGTTCAGTTATACTGCGTGGCACCTTGGGTAAGTGTCTTCTATTATTGCCTCAGACCGACCAAAGCCTTGTGAAGCCCTTCGTATATACATACATACGTATATATATATATATATATATATATATGTGTGTGTGTGTGTGTGTGTGTGTATGTATGTGTGTGTGTTTATGTGTCTGTGTTTGTCTCCCTAACATCACTTGACAACCGGTGCTAGTGTGTTTACGTCTCCGTACATTAGCTGTTCGGCCAAAGAGACCGATAAAATAAGTACTAGTCTTACAAAGAATAAGTTCTAAGGTTTATTTGCGCGATTAAACGCGGTGCTCTAGCGTGGCCGTATTCAAATGCCTGAAAGAAGTAAAATCATATAAATTTACGTGTATGTGTGCGTGCGTGTGTCCGCGCATGTGTGTGTGAACATATATATATATATATTTCTATCTATCTATCTATCTATCTATCTATCTATCTATCTATCTATCTATCTATCTATCTATCTATCTATCTATCTATGCACATACTTAATATGTATAGAAACTATTTGTTCTAGAAGTTATACCTTAAATATTTTTTAACATACTGGATAATCTCGTGTTGCAGGAACTCGACTGATGAAATAGTAATATAAGACCAGATGACCGCAGCTTGATAGCTTTTATCAGAAAACTGCTAAAATAATTCATAAGGCTTTGGAATTTCGATGGATCTCACTCGTTATAGATAAAATGCAAATGAAACGGATTATCAAAATTGTGTTTGAGACGAAATAACATTCGGTACTTCGTTGCATGTTTTCAGCTTCGCACGGACGAATTTGCCTTTCATCTTTCCATTTCACTAAAGTAAGATATCACTTAAATAATGGCGTCGATTTAATGGACTATGTTTTCTTAAAAATCTTTAACGCTCCATGAAGTTTAGCTATCAATAAATGATTCTAGATTCAGTGTAAACCGTTAATCGAGATACGAAAAAATTAAGCATAAAATGACGTATGCACACACACAGACATACACACACACGCATAGACATATGAGAGCACACAGACGAACACTTGTATACGTGCATATACACATGCATCCATATGTATCTATTATCTCTCTTTATATCTCAGTGTAGATGTATACGTACCTGTATATATATATATTATATATATATATATATGTGTGTGTGTGTGTGTGTGTGTGTGTATGTATGTGTGTGTGTTTATGTGTCTGTGTTTGTCTCCCTAACATCACTTGACAACCGGTGCTAGTGTGTTTACGTCTCCGTACATTAGCTGTTCGGCCAAAGAGACCGATAAAATAAGTACTAGTCTTACAAAGAATAAGTTCTAAGGTTTATTTGCGCGATTAAACGCGGTGCTCTAGCGTGGCCGTATTCAAATGCCTGAAAGAAGTAAAATCATATAAATTTACGTGTATGTGTGCGTGCGTGTGTCCGCGCATGTGTG
>NC_043011.1:67283546-67308546 GCF_006345805.1 Octopus sinensis | reverse complement strand
CATGCTAAAGTGAGTATTAAACCAAATTAGTTTGCTTTTTCCTGGACTTGTTATTCTGAACGCTTTTGCTCTGTGATATATTTGAATTTATATGTTATTTCTCTTCGAATATCATTGTACTAGTGAGCAGAACAATAACATATATCTCGTTGAGAAGCTAAGCAATCATCGTTACCATATACATGAATATCATTGCCTATGTTATGGAAGCGGTTTAAAAATCTAAACCAAACTGAAATCAATTATATGGTGAGGAAATATCAATATTAGTCAATGATTAGCGCCATGGAAATTATATCCACAAGTAAGGAAGGTAAATTCGGATACGTTTTTGTAATAATATGACGTCATCAAGAACGAGAAGAACATTTATTATTACATGTATAAGAGAGTAACTTATATTAATACGTACTACTATGTTGTTCGGAAGGTTTTTGGAGGAGACATTGAGAAAATACGGCAACAGTGAGTTAATAAATTATTTATAATCGGGTGTCATTCCATTCGGAATTTTGAGATGTACCTCACACACGCACGCATACTCACATATACAGATATACCATGACGCACAGGGTGTGATGAGAAGTTCCTGGCTTCGGTTAGAAGAAAATACAAGAGGATCAGTTAATTACTATGTTATTCAACATATCCGCTTCATAGATTTACACACAGTTCTTCAGTTTTCTTAAGCCTTTTCCAACCAGGCATTTCGAAACCCTTACATCCAGGAACTTTTCAGCACACATCATATACTCCGATACTGGAGTGTGGTGCCAACTTTAGAATCATGGTTGAAGTCCTCCTTCTAAAAGTTTCGTAAAACCGTGATTCTATTTCAATTTCCTCTCACGTCACGAAACGGCATTCCTTCCGCAACGTTGTACTTTGTCACAAACAGCAACATCTTTAGGATTGTAGGACCAGGCATGTTATCATAATGCAAAAACCAATTACAGTTGCAACACTGTTTCACTACAGTTGCACATTGTTTGTATTACGGTCGTACAACGTTGTGGTAAAGTTGTCCTATATTTGCTAAACCTTTATAATACAGCTGTAATATAGTTGCACTTGATGCCCTGCATTTCCGGTCGCACTTGTATTCTCCAGCTGCATATAACATGTAGGCATAAAACTTAATTCAACGGATAGCAAGGCGGAATGATTTTCCGTGATAAATATATATATAAGCTAAAACGTTAGTTGTAAAATCTCTCTAAGAGATGATCGCAATAGTTGTTTAATATGGTATTAATATTTCGCTTTTGGATTTGGTTTGCAAGATTCTTTATATGAGTTCGTGTGTTGAAGCATATTCTATTGCGTCTGAGGAGAGTCATTTTCTTTTTGTGCCTCATAATGTAACACACTCACCGGTAAAATTTCCACTTATTTAGTATTTTTATTTTCCTAAAATTTTTCTAGCGTCTTCGTTGCGTCTTGCAACCTTTTCAATAGTCTTGACTCTTTCAAGACTATTGAAAAGGTTGCCAGATGCAACGAAAATTTTAGAAAAATAAAAATATGAAATAAGTGGGAATTTTACCGGTGAGTGTGTTACATTATAAGGCACAAAAAGAAAATGACTCTCCCTAGACACAATAGAATGGTATTAATATATATATATATATATATAACGATTTAGGAGTGACCCCAACAGGTCACTCGTCCACCAGAAAGAGCAGCCATAACTCACACCGCCAAGTATTATTAATTCAGAAATTAGGTGAAAATTTAAAAACATTTACCCTAATTCATCTTTTAGACGTTGCAACGTTTCTGTGTCATTAATGATTAAATTAGCTTAATTAAATTAAATTAAGCCAATCTACCATAGGTTACACTTCATCAGTAAAGACCTGGGAGAGACAAATATACACGAGGCGTCTGTATCGAAGCCTACGGGATATCTGACTTAAAATTTTCAAGACTGACGTATTCGCGCCAAACTTATCAACAGTAAATATAAACTGCCGATTCAATCTCAGAATTATTCAGAAAATTATCAATTAGTCAATTAGGGTAGCAAAAAAATTCAATAGAAATTTATCGCAACCAGCGGCCTGGTGAAAAAGAGAAAATAGTCATCGACTAAATATATAAATATAACGATTTAGGAGTGACCCCAACAGGTCACTCGTCCACCAGAAAGAGCAGCCATAACTCACACGCCAAGTATTATTAATTCAGAAATTAGGTGAAAATTTAAAAACATTACCCTAATTCATCTTTTAGACGTTGCAACGTTTCTGTGTCATAATGATTAAATTAGCTTAATTAAATTAAATAAGCCAATCTACCATAGGTTACACTTCATCAGTATTGATGAAGTGTAACCTATGGTAGATTGGCTTAATTTAATTTAATTAAGCTAATTTAATCATTAATGACACAGAAAACGTTGCAACGTCTAAAAGATGAATTAGGGTAAATGTTTTTAAATTTTCACCTAATTTCTGAATTAATAATACTTGCGGGTGTATGTTATGGCTGCTCTTTCTGGTGGACGAGTGACCTGTTGGGGTCACTCCTAAATCGTTATATTTATATATTTAGTCGATGACTATTTTCTCTTTTTCACCAGGCCGCTGGTTGCGATAAATTTCTATTGAATTTTTTTGCTACCCTAAATTGACTAATATATATATATATATATATATATATATATATATATATATAATATATATATATATATATATATATATTAATATATATAATATATATAATATATATATATATATATATATTAATATATATATATATATATATTAAGAACAATCTTACTTAGAAATGGTGCGTGGGTTCCGTCATATAATAAATTAATAAATAAATAAATCATATGCATATATACATATATATATGTACGTACCTACCTCTACATGTATATATACATGCATATATGGGTACAGGACACCAAAAAAAAAACCTCGAACACAATGAGAAACGAAAACATAAACACAAAACAAGGAAATGGACTTTTTTTTTTAAACAACAAAAAAATAGAGTACAGGACATACAAAACAAGGAAAATTCCCCTTCTTCAGTCGCCTTTGTTTCATCTACTCCACGTTTCGAAGGTCAGGCGATACATGACTTTAATGAAACTTTCCTTCCCGCGAAAATCAAATTAAATAAAATTAGAGATTTTTTTGCGGAGGGGTAAAAATGGTAACAAAAACAGGACAGTAACGACAGTACAAAATATAAACAGTAAAAGACAGGACAAGGAGAATAACAGTAACACAAACAAGAAGGGCTGTTAAGCCGAACGAGATAAAATATTTTACGAACGCTATATTTTGAGAACGGCGAGGGAGCAACAGGTTGGCCGTCTCTACTTAAAGGTAGCCAGGAGAAGAAAGACAGTAGTAGCCTTTTCATCACGTGTCCGTGACGAGAGGGAGGAGGAGGAGTAAGAGAAAGGGAGAGAAAAAAAGGGAATGGTTGTAGAGAAAAGAATGAAGAATGAGAGAGAGGGAGAGACAGTAAGGTAGAAGAAAAGGAAAGCCAAAAGAATGAAGGCTGAGAAAGAGAGGGGGAGAGAAAGGTTAAGAGTGCGCATCATTATTATATATATATATATGTATATATATATATATGTATATGTATATATATATATATATATATATATATATATATACACACATATATATATATGTGTGTGAGTATACGGAGAATAACTCTCTCTTCTATAAACTACAGGGATGTGTGTGAGCGCGCGCACAAGAAAGTGAGAGAGGAGGAGGAGGAGGATTGTTCGTAACCATTTCAACATGGCTGTTCGAATGGACTCTACTGCAATTTTTTAACGTGAAGACGTCGTCTCTATTAGCTGGTTAACAATTCACAGCTGCATACGATATTTAGCGAGCAGAGTGGAACGAATCTTTACCACCATCTAGCGACGGAACCAGCATGTCTGTTATAGATGTGTAAGTAGCTTTTTGGCTTGTTGTAAAATCAGGGTCGGTGTGCTGCTTGAATTTATATTCAAGATATAAAGAGAGATAATAGATACATATGGATGCATGTGTATATGCACGTATACAAGTGTTCGTCTGTGTGTTCTCATATGTCTATGCGTGTGTGTGTATGTCTGTGTGTGTGCATTCGTCATTTTATGCTTAATTTTTTCGTATCTCGATTAACGGTTTACACTGAATCTAGAATCATTTATTGATAGCTAAACTTCATGGAGCGTTAAAGATTTTTAAGAAAACATAGTCCATTAAATCGACGCCATTATTTAAGTGATATCTTACTTTAGTGAAATGGAAAGATGAAAGGCAAATTCGTCCGTGCGAAGCTGAAAACATGCAACGAAGTACCGAATGTTATTTCGTCTCAAACACAATTTTGATAATCCGTTTCATTTGCATTTTATCTATAACGAGTGAGATCCATCGAAATTCCAAAGCCTTATGAATTATTTTAGCAGTTTTCTGATAAAAGCTATCAAGCTGCGGTCATCTGGTCTTATATTACTATTTCATCAGTCGAGTTCCTGCAACACGAGATTATCCAGTATGTTAAAAAATATTTAAGGTATAACTTCTAGAACAAATAGTTTCTATACATATTAAGTATGTGCATAGATAGATAGATAGATAGATAGATAGATAGATAGATAGATAGATCGACAGACAGACAGACAGATAGATAGATAGGTATAGAGATAGATAGAGAGATAGATAGAGAGAGAGAGAGATAGATCGATAGATAGATAGATAGATAGATAGATAGATAGAAATATATATATATATGTTCACACACACATGCGCGGACACACGCACGCACACATACACGTAAATTTATATGATTTTACTTCTTTCAGGCATTTGAATACGGCCACGCTAGAGCACCGCGTTTAATCGCGCAAATAAACCTTAGAACTTATTCTTTGTAAGACTAGTACTTATTTTATCGGTCTCTTTGGCCGAACAGCTATTGTACGGAGACGTAAACACACTAGCACCGGTTGTCAAGTGATGTTAGGGAGACAAACACAGACACATAAACACACACACATACATACACACACATATATTATTTCTTTCTTTCTAAATTTTGGTTCATTCTTTTCAATACTTTAATTTTAGTTTCCTCCCCATCTCTTTTATTTTGTTTTATTTTTATACGGTTTAATTTTTTGGCAGACTGTCTTTTCAACTACTTTTGAACTGTTTTTTGACATGGCAGAGAAGGAACGTAAAAAGAAAAACTCTGTCTTAGAGTGGGAAATTAAACTGCGTAAGCAGTGGTTAAAAGATATGGAGGAGAAGACGATGTTACTTAGAACTTATTCTAAAGTTCTTAATTCCATCTCCGTCTTCCCAAAACATGTCATAAAAATTGAACTTAAAGGATATTTGTCCTCTTTAAAATATATATCCCGTTGTGTCAAACATGCAACCATATGGTTGCTGTTTGCCAACGAGAAAAGGCTCGCCAGTTTGCGAGTCAGCCTTTAGAAAGCAAGGAAATTCTTTCCTTCCGTCATATTGTAGAAGAAAATTAATACGGGTCTGGGTATGTGGGTTACCCCCAGGCACCGAAGCGGATTGGATTGAAGATACCATCCGACGGGGAGTGGGGATGGCGGACCCAGGCTCTTAAATGTAAGGGTATTGCCGGAGGTCGATTGAGAAGGGCCAAAAGCAATTCTGACCCTGTGGACCCCATCGGTCGCAGCAGATCTGGTTATTCCAGATTTCTTGGAAATGGCTGGCTGCATGTATCCGGTGATACTTGAGGGACGTCTCCCCAAGTGCCTCTCGTGCCTGCAGCAAGGCAACATTAAAAGGAACTGCCCCCAGGACAATGGTAAGGCCCTGGAACAGTCACTAGATGCCCCATCCCCTACCTGGTCAAAGGGAGAGGAGGATGTGGTCGAGGAGACTTCAGCCTCCTCAACTCAAAAAGGATTAAAAAGGAAGAAGGCGGACAACAATAGTTGCCCGCCGAAGGAACCTAAGTCTTCGGGAGGCGGGGGAGAGCCTTCGGACAAAGCGGAAGAGCTCCACTCTCCCAAGTCAGGAAGAAAAGAAAAAAAAGAAGGAAGAAGAACGGGTAATCTCAGCGGGGAGATGATGTGCCGTCTGCATGTCCCGAAATTGTGCCACCCACGGTGGGAGAAACCACCTGCACCCTGAAAGGTGATCAATTAATTATCCTTTTCTATAAGGGCGGGAAGGTGGAAAAAATAGTAGAACAACATAAAGAGACAGTAGATATGCCCTTCACACGGGATCCCGAATGGCCTCCGCAGATAGCTGTGGCGGTCATAAGGTTTCCCTTGTGGGAAAGGCTTAAAGGATTTGGGGAAGAATGTCGCATATGGCCGGGTGGCCCTTACACGACTTACATGTCCTACATGAGCGAGGCATGGGAAATGGCGGGATACAGGAACTCATGCTGCATTGATGATAATGAGGAATATATCGATGGATATATCGAAGAGTAGGAGGTGAAAGACCCTCGTTATAGGGTTTGAAACCTCATCTTATTGTATTATTTGTAGTGGTTTATAACCTCAATTGTGTGTTTAAAAAAAAAGACATGTTAAGTAAGAGGTTTTAGTGCCTCCTTCTTGTAAGAGATTTGAAAGCTCATATTGATTTTTAAAAAAAGAAAATATACTTTTGAGAAAAATCCAATCGGCGGGTGTTGGTTTTCGTCTCTCATTTATTCATTCTATTTCATTTTCATTCATTAATGTGTTTGTCCAGCCCGCAAAGCTACACAATCTTTGTACTGTCTATGATGACAAATTTTATGAAATAAAGTAGCTCGCTTACGAAACCCATGTTTCCGGATTCAGTCCCAATGCATAACACCTCGGGCAAGTGTCTTCTAATATAGCCTCGGGCCGACCAAAGCCTTGTGAGTGGATTTGGTTGACGGTAACTGAAAGAAGCACGCCGTATATATATATGTATATATATATATATATATATATATATATATGTATGTATGTATGTGTGTATGTGTTTGTGTGTCTGTGTTTGTCCCTCCAACATCACCTGACAACCGATGGTGGTGTGTTTACGTCCCCGTAACATAGCGGTTCGGCAAAAGAATAAGTCCTGAGGTCGATTTGCGCGACTAAAGGCAGTGCTCCAGCATGGCCACAGTCAAATGACTGAAACAAGTAAAAGAGTAAAACAGTAAAAGAGTATATATATATATATATATATATATATACACACACACACACATATGTATGTGTGTGCGTATACGGAGAATATCTGTCTCTCTTCTATAAACTATAGGAGTATGTGTGTGCGCGCGCACAGGAAAGAGAGAGGAGGAGGAGGAGGACTGAGAGACAGACAGATACAGAAAAAAAGAGAGATATCAACATGAAGAACAAACACAAAAAGCCGATTGTCCATTCTGGAATATAGAAGCAGGTGAATAAATATTTACTCAACGAATTCACTTCTTCTCTCTTCGTTATAATAAAATGTAGGAAAATATTACATAGATGCTGTTGTTTTGCAGGAATTTCACTTAATGTAAGTTGCATACTTACAGAAAATAGCTGATTATAAGTACTCAGATGGTTCTCTGTCATATATTCATATTCTTCCATAGAATTGGTTTATATGCCTTGTAAATACAAACACTCGAGCACAGACATACATGTGAGAAAAGGAAATCTACCATATTTGAGCGGGCACAAACACACACATACACGCGCGCGCGCACACACACATATATTGTATATATTATATATATTGTATAATGGATGAAAAAAGTGAGGAGGTATGGGGGTAATATATTTTATACATCCAAAATGAAATAATCGTTACCTTCTGGTTTTATTGGATTTTTATCTGCATCAGGTTATAGATTACAGTCCGTTGTTTTGTTACGGTTTACTGCGCGGTTTGTAACCTGATCCATTAAGGGAACTTTTTCTGAGTAGTAATGGATTATATTGTGCTTTTAATTATCTGTCTATCAATCAATCAATCAATCTATCTATCTATCAATCTATCTATCTATCTATCTATCTATCTATCTATCTATCTATCTATCTATCTATCTATCTATCTATCTATCTATCTATCTATCTATCTATCTATCTATCTATCTATCAATCTATCTATCTATCTATCTATCTATCTATCTATCTATCTATCTATCTATCTATCTATCTATCTATCAATCTATCTATCTATCAATCTATCTATCTATCTATCTATCTGTAAGTAAACATGCTAACTCAAAAGTTTCTCCAAGAAATCAACGCCGTAGTTGCACTGACAAATAATATTCGTGGCCACTTCAACATGGCTTTCCGTTCGAAAGGACAGCTGTTGAAGTAGCAACGAATATTACTTACACACACACACACACACACACACACACACACACATATATATATATATACTCTAGTTTAGAAGCCGCTCTGTGTGCGGATTATGGGGTGGCTCCTGTGGAGGGTAAGTTGGGACAGAAGCCTGAAACTAACGAGTATTAAATAGCATGACTATAGTAATAACTATATTCCCCGGTGTTGTTTGATCTGAAGTTAAGGACAAATGAGAATTTATTCTGTAATGCAAGCATTCTATTATTTCAGTCCCAAGTTGAATTCCAACTGTTGGGCATTTGTCCCAATGTTCTTATCGCGTGGTAAAATCAACGGAGGCAACCTAATTCATCTCCTACTTGATCTCTGACGTCATCTGACAAAGAAGGTGACGTGAATCAGTTAAGTTTTACCTGCAAGAAAAAGCAAACCAAATCCTTTTAAATCAGATCCTATTGCTGGATAATCAAGAACCAAATGATGGTCAGATCTTCAATACCGGGATCATTCTGATTACATAATATGTGTATGTAGGGTAAACGTAGATTGAGATACAAGGGTACCAGACGGATATACAGAATTCCGCTTTCATTAATATATATATATATATGTGTGTGTGTGTGTGTGTGTGTTGTGTGTGTGTGTGTGTCTGTGTGTTTGTGTCTGTGTCTGTGTGTGAAGGTGCATGGCTCAGTGGTTAGAGCGTCGAGCTTACGATCGTGAGGTTGTGAGCTCGAATCCCGGACCGGGCTGCGTGTTGTGTTCTTGAGCAAGACACTTTATTTCACGTTGCTCCAGTTCACTCAGCTGTAGAAATGAGTTGCGACGTCACAGGTGCCAAGCTGTATCGGCCCCTTTGCCTTGGATAACATCAGTGGTGTAGAGAGGGGAGGCCGGTATGCATAGGCGACTGCTGGTCTGGGAAGGTAACTTTCTAGGTGCAATCCCATGGTCAGTCATGACCGAAGGGGGGCTCAGCATATAAAGGCAAGTCAAAAATTATCCACACTTTCGCCATAACAATTCCTTATTAATACCACACTGCATTCTGCGCGTGCGTGCTTATAGATGGTACTATTGTGGTCATGTGATCGAAGTTTGAGTCTGATCACGCCATTTTTCTTACTGGCATTAGAATATGAGCATGGCCGCTCCACTAGCAATGTGCACCAAAGAAGAATAAAAAGCAGTAATTCCAGAGATGGTAATGGCTTAAGAGCAGAACTCATCAACCTATCCCGGAATCGAAACTGTGATCAGGTGACCCACCATTGTGCAGTCGTGTGTAGAACACACTAAAAACTTGGTACGCTGCTTCAAAAGAGTAAAGTAAAGTGTAAAATTGTTTTTAGCGGGGATTATATTTAGGACGCTCAATGTGTCACGTGGTGACATATGGAGAATGACGGCATACATACAAGTGCGAGAATTATACGATAAAAAATCCTTCCTACTGAAGGCACAATACCTGGATTTTGAGTGGCGGGGGATGGTAGATCACATCGACTCTAGTACTTGACTGGTACTTAATTTATCGACCCCGAAAGGATGAAAGGTAAAGTCGACCTCGGCGGAATCCGAACGTAGCGGCAGACGAATCACCACTGAGCATTTTGCCTGGTGTGCTAAGCATTCTGCCACCTCGCCAACTTCATAGTGATTTTATGTTTTAGTTGTCACAAATGTTTGTTGGTTGTGTATAAGTGACATGGAAAGAAGAGAATACTATTATTGATTTGCTTTCCAGTTCACTCGTATTAGGAATAATGCTACTGGAAAGAAAACCTGATAATCGATTTGATTTATTAATAATGATATATTTATTTTTAAAAAATTCCTATGAGAATCGCAATTAAATTTAGTTTGTCAGTTAACTCTTTCGAACGTAAATAAATTCTTTCGACCCGAAAATATGTTTTTGCATGTTAAAATAACTCATGCGGAGAATTGATAACGACAGTATGATTTTGGCTTTCTTCTTCGAATGTCACTGCATTGCTATTCAACTGCAAGTGTTCATTCCTAAATGGAATAATGTTAAAGAATTACTTAATGAAATTTTAAGAACAAAATATATGCAATATAAATAAAAGATAACTGAATAATAAATATGACAGGGCATTTGCAATTCATTCGTCGACCAAATGTGGATGAGAGTGTTTAAAAAATCATTATTGTTTAAAATAGCAGAATCGAGAGAGCATTATAGTGGCACCGATCAGGGACAGTTTTGCAAAATTAGTACTAATAGACACCCCAGTAATACTACACTAAATTATGTTCTAGAGAGATATACTTGGTGAAGTAGATAACAATATCTGTCTTTAATTATTGCTGACGAATAAACTGATGCAATCAACAAAGAATAATTTTGTTCTAGTATACCTAATATAGGAGGCGCAATGGTTAGGGTAGCGGACTCGCAGTCGGAGGATTGCGGTTTCGATTCCCAGACCGGGCGTTGTGTGTGTTTATTGAGCGAAAACACTTAAAAGCTCCACGAAGTTCCGGCAGGGGTGGTGGTGACCCCTGTTGTACTCTGTCGCCACATGTTTCTCTCACGCTCTCTTCCTGTTACTGCTGGGGGGAACACATATGCCACAGAAACCCGGAAACCGGGCCCATGACCCTAACTAGGCTTGAAAAGGGTGACAAATGAAAAACAAATGAATATCTAATATACTTATGAGAGATTTTCTTGGTAAAATAGCAACAAATATTCTGTTTGTTAATTATTGCTGGCGAATAAAACGATGCAGACAACATTTTCATGTTACGTAATGTTTGAGTCGGCAAATATTGTGTAACCATTGATGATTCTCTGTATTTTTATTGCATTCCAGACGCAAAATCTTCAAAAATGATTTTAGTCACCATAGAAACCAAAACTAGTTTTACGTCATTGCGTAGAATTATGGTGTCAGAGAAGAAGCAATTGGGTTTCGAAAGAATCTGAAATGAGTAAGTTTGGAAGGCTCAGCAACGTATTTTGAAGCAGACCGTTCAGTTCTGAGTGCGAATGTATCTCAAATAAGATGGAAAATAATGCCAAGGCCGGTGAGAAGTAATTAAGATATGGTTACTCTAAACAGGCGTCCAGCAAAAGAGGAGAATTTATTTGGTGAGAGGAAAAAATGCATTTATTAGTCTTAAAGCAAATTGATTTTCAGTGTAAATAGATTTTCCGTGCAAGTTACGAGCATCCAGTGGATTCTTAATAAATATTCACTTCTATTCGAGTGATGTTTATTTTTGCAACCAGGTCTACACTAAAAATTCGGGTTCGGGGCTATGTAGGTCGAATCGATGCTCAAATGGGAAATCTAATTTGTTACTAGAACAAAGTCTCGGACAGCTCTTGTATTCAGGCCTATACAGTTTGTCAGAATCACAGCAAGCAACTAAAATGTCATAAACAAATGAACGGAGAAAGGCTGGAATTTCTACGCAGGCTTTGAAATATATTAAAAATGAATATTAGTTTGTGTTCTTCTGTGTTGATATTGTACGGAAAGTATTGACATAACACTTTGATTTAGAACTAATATTGAAATGGGAATTGGGAAGTACCATTGGAGAGCTGTGTATTTTGAGGCGGTACATTTGATAGATATTCTATTTTATTAACCAACGCTTTGATCAAGCGAATTACAAAGATATATCTAAGGCTGGTGACATTTTATCGGAAGGCGATCAAGAAAGAGAACATGCCAACCGGAAAAAAAAAGCAAAGGAAAGACGCAAGTGTTATATTGACATTCATTATTTGATCGCATCAATTTTTGGAATTAAAGTTTCTATCAGAGAGTGAAGGCGAGCGAAGGAGAGAATAACGAGGGAGATTAAGAGAAAGAGAGAGAGAGAGAGAGGGAGGGTGGTAGAGAATGAGAGAGGGAGAGAGATAGGGAGAGAAAGAGAGAGAGTGAGAGACCTCTATTTCATGATTGATCGATAAAATTCATATATATATATATATATGTGTGTGTGTGTGTATGTGTGTGTGTGTGTGTGTGTGTGTACATAGGTACATACAATCGTGACATCTAGAGATTTGTGAAATTTGCCAACTTTTGTTGGTAAATCCTGTAACATCTGCTGGTATTTCCGAACAAAAATGTTCTCAAGCAAGGTGATTAAAGAAGTGTCTTAGGTCAAGAACGTCAGAAGAATGATTATATTCTCTGTTGCACAAGAGATTACATTTTCGTTTGGTTAAATACTAACACACGAAAAATATCTGAAGGCGTTTCTGGCAAACTTTCCTTCCCAAAAATGGAAAGGTGAAAATTGATATTTTATACTTGCAATGACTTTTAACAACAGACGCTGGTGTGTTTACGTCCCCGTAACTTAGCGGTTCGGCGAAATGGACCGATAGAATAAGTACTAGGCTTACAAAGAATAAGCCCTGGGGTCGATTTGCTCGACTAAAGGCGGTGCTCCAGCATGGCCAGCAGTCAAATGACTGAAACAAGTAAAAAAAAAAAAAATAAAAACTAATTCTCCCGTGTTTCTTTTTACCCAAATCCAGGACTTTCTCAGCACCCCGGCGTTAAAATATTCTTTATTTGTGGGTTAAAACGTTTGCTATAGGTGTCATACCGAAAGAAGGTTTCTCAGCAACCATCAAGCCTGTCACATCAGAGTTGGTACTTATCTTCATCTTGGATGAGCGTTCATTGTCACTGTTCGATATTAGCGTACACACTCACACACACACACACACACACACACACACACACACACACACACACACACACACACAGAGTCTGTGTGTGTATGTATGAATGTATTTGTGTGAGTGAGTGTGTGTGTACGTATGTAAACATATATAATTTGAATACATATATATATATATAATGTTCATGTATATACATCTATATAACTTTATCTGTTTCCAAGCTACATGTATATATCGACACACAGAAATATCTGCCAATTTCTACAATGAAAGGACGAATCCTGCTATAATAAGTTTTCTCTCAACTGAGCAAAGCTATATACTTTTCCTCTCCCTTCTCCCCACGTCTCTCTCCGGTTTGTTCTTAAACCCACGCAGTTTTGCCATGCCGAACTTTACCCATCTTCTAGAATACTTAAATTGGATTTACTTTTGAATATGTATAGGAATATTTTGCGATGTCTCACCCGAAGATGTCTGACTGCAGGTGTAATTAGTAATTAGTAGAGATAAATGAGCAATGTCCTCTCCCGGAAGACCATACTGTCTTTAAACAGGAATAATACAGAATACGTAAGAAAATGAATTGCGATGAAGACAGGAAATGTGTATCATGGACTTCTTTGATCGCAACAACTACAACAACAGCAACCGCAGCAGCAACTACAACAACAACAGCTGCAAATGCCACGGAAATACGATAAAAAGAATTACAACAAGCACACGTCTTCCTGGTTCTGTACATAATAAAACTAATTTCAGTGTAATACTTGAATTGCTCTATGGGAAAATGGTGTAACCTCTTTGCGAAAGTAAACGTGAGAGCAGTTTGTGCAATCAAAAATCCCAACGGTAGTAGCGAGGTTAAATAACTGGATTGAAAGAAAGAGGGAAAGATAGATCAATATTTCTATCAATATCTGTGAGCAGTCGGCTTTCTGAATTTCTCAGATGTTGTTCAAGATTAACGTTTGATGTTATTAGGAGCAGAAAGATTCGCAGATGGGGCAAATAATTTACGTTAAGAAATTATTATTTGCAAATCTGATGTGAGGAGATAGATTCATGCAATCATATAAACATACGTGCGTACATATATATATATATATATGCACATCTATACATACAGATCTATATATATATATATATATAACTAATGTAGGCTAAAATTTTTTTCCCGAAAAAATTTTTATCAATAGCCAGCATATCAAAATATACCTTTAAAGGTTAAATTTATAAATAATTTACAAAATAAGGGCAAAAGAAAAATTCTAATGCCAAATATGCCGAAAAAAGACAAACATTGTCAATAACCATTATAATTTATGCGTCTCAAAACAAACCGATAGAAATTTCCCCAAAAATCCGTTATTACCGTATTGGTCCCAATTTCGGGGTTAATTTATAAGAATTTTCCCCTCTTCAGCGATAAATACGTGAGATATAAATGAAATACTTACTCATACCCATGGAAAAAACAAGTACTAAGTCCTGAGCAGACCTAAGTACCCCAAATATATCCAAAATAGAAAGTCTTCGGCACATCTCGAGACACGTGGGATTTGAACTTTCACAGTGAGAGAAACTATATATACTGTATATATATATATATATATATATATCAACTCCAGGACTTATTGTTTGTAAGCCTAGTACTTATTCTATCGGTGTTTTGCCGAACCGCTAATTTACGGGGACGTAAACACACCAGCGTCGGTTGTCAAGCAATGTTGGGGTGGGGTGGTGGGGAAGAGACACACACATACATATATATATACATATATACGACGGGCTTGTTTCAGTTTCTGTCTACCAAATCCACTCGCAAGGCTTTGATCGGCCCGAGGCTATAGTAGAAGACATTTGCCCAAGATATACATGTTTGTGTGTGGTGTGTGTGTGTGTGTGTGTGTGTGTGTATGTGTGCTTTGTTCCATATCACACTTATGTGAACAAGGGGTATCATTAGTTACATGTTTATAGTGAAACAATCATTCGATTACGATTTTCTGAAGATGAGAATGACGCAAGAACTCACCAATAATTTATTTAGGAGAAGTGTGGAGCTGTGGATCATTTTGTACCGGGTCGCACAAAGAGAATAACTTTTTAAATTTCATTTCTATTTTATGGCCTATCACAGTCTGCAGGGTATCTTTGCATTATATACCTATTATATATGTAATAATTAAATTATGTATTATGTACTTTATGGTGTTTTGTTACGAGCAGGATTCCCTAGACAGTGAGAAAATTGTCATGCATGAAACCGGCCCTTGCGCAAAGACGTTTGGGGACCGTTGATTTTAAAGGAAAGATAGCTGTTACATCTAGCACATTCAGAAATCGCATAGAGTAAGAGTGAAGAACCTTTCTAAAACGGCAAAATATCGGTCACATTCCCATTTCAAACATCCCAGTAGTGAAGTTTCTAAGAACTCATACGGTAACAAATGAATAAATAATCTTTTATACTATAGGTACAGAGCCTGAAAGTTTGGGGACTTATTTTATCGACCCTCAAAAGGATATATGGCAAAGTCGACCTGGGTGGAATTTGAACTCAGAATATAGAACCAACAGAAATGAAGCATTTTGTCTGAGGCGCTATTTTGCCAGCTCGTCGCCTTTATAATAATAATAATAATAATAATAATAATAATAATAATAATAATAATAATAATAATATAGGCGGCTGTATGTGACAGAGGATGGACGTATTTTTTCGATGCTCTGAACTGGCAAACAACTAACACAGCAGGACAACTGAAAAAAAAACAACTGTAGAAAACTGGAAGATCTACTGTTTTCTGTGAGTAATTTGAATTTCCCTCAAAATAACTTAAGGAACTTACATATCTACAGCTCATACAAACGTACACCTAACAAGAAAAATTAGAAACATAAATATCTTCAATTTTGTGTGAACATTTAGTCGTCTCTCATGACTA
This sequence comes from Octopus sinensis, assembly GCF_006345805.1. Taxonomy (NCBI): domain Eukaryota; kingdom Metazoa; phylum Mollusca; class Cephalopoda; order Octopoda; family Octopodidae; genus Octopus; species Octopus sinensis. The sequence continues at coordinate 67,292,594 of NC_043011.1, read as the reverse complement.
TAAGAATGTGTAAAATTACCTTTTAAATTGCCTTTTATTGTAACAACACAATTAAATGCACGATAAAAAATTATGGAAGTAAGCACCTGCTAATATATACATACAACTGAATTCAGAAATTTAAAAAATATATACATAACATTGAATTCAGAAATTCAAAAAATCATCGACCTGAACATCAGATAATATGTGTGTGTGAGTATACTTATACATATACATATGTATGTGGAAAGGAAGAAAAGAGAAAGGAAAAAATAAATGTAAACAGGTTTGACCTCTTACTGAGCATTAATGTCCTTTGTCTCCACCATCTGCTGATTCTATTTATAGACCCATAGAACATGACCTCTTTAACCAACTATTCCCCCACACAATGACAGTAGTGGTGATGATGGTGGCTGTGACTACACATAAAACAATATCATTGATGATGATGATGGTGATGGTGATGGTGATGATCATGATGATGGTGATGGTGGTGATGGTGATAGTAATAACAATAATAACTGACAGATCCCTTTTTTTTCTTTTCTTTCTCCGCATTTTATTCTCATTATTAGAACTAATACAGGTAGATTGAGCCTTTTATAAGTTTAAAAGAGGAAGGGAAAAGAAGGAAGGAAAAAGGGGAAGAAGGAGATAGAGAGAAAGAGAGAGGAAAAAAAGAAGAGAAGGTGAAAAAAAAATGTTCGGAGATAAAACTATCAACAAAACAATACAGACGAATACAGATCTGCTAACCTTAAGAAGCTGCGCTACGAGCAATGCTTACGTGTAGAGAACCCTAAACTGACAGATCCATCTCCTAATATAAGAGTGGAAGCTCGTCATGCTTCAATGTCAACAAAACAAACTACAAACCGCATTGGTCGTTGCGCGGATTACAAAAGAACACGTAACCGAAAATTGAACCAAATTCTGATTGAAAAATCAGCTACTGGATCAAATCTTCCCAACACACAGGAGCTGGACGTACCCCACAACCGGAATATTCCTACAGATGGCCATCCATACTCGTCACCAAATAATCAAAAGAAAAAGAAGGAAAAATGGTCTAGGGAAGATAATAAAGAAGTTCTTGCGGCCTTCTACCATGCCATATATTCCCCCACAGATAAATCTAACACTATACAAACCTACATAATCTGGAGACAGAAACACCCTGAAGTAAGACCCTACGTAGACAGTAACAAACTTGCCAACATCAGAAGAAATATTATAAAAAATTACTGACTGAAGTAGAGATTGGTCAAGTTAGACAAGCAATATCGGATAAAATGAACGAAGTTGCAGCTAGAGAAGATAATACAGAGGAAATAATTATAGACCAGCCCAGGGCTGATAAAAACGAAGTAAGGATTGAAAGAGTTAGTATAAGTGGTGAAATACTCCCTGAACCAATCATAAACACTAAGACAGATGAACATCAAATAGATAAAGAAAGTCACACAAATATTGACCCAACAGAACTACATGAGCTTGAAAAATCAAATCATGATTGAATGGCTGAAAATTAAAGAAACCAGCATGGATGAACGTGATACACTCCCTAAAATCCGCAACTCTAATCAAAACATGAAAATAATTGGTAAAATCCGGCTTGCACTTAAGTATATAATTTCAGCTAATGATGTTGATATCACAAATCTCAACCACCTATACTATGCATCCGCGAAAATCTCAACGATCCTAAAAACACCAAAATTACTGAGAAAATACAATATGAAAACTATACTTCATATTGATGCCACCATAGAAAACATCAAACAAAAGGTATCTGCCAAAGCTGCCCGCATAGCGAGGTATGAAAAGCGTGTTAGATTTTTCAAGGACAACAACATGTTCAAAAATAACCCCAAGAATTTTTACTGGAAGATCTGTACCATCAAAGGAAGAAGTGCAGGGATTTTGGAATAAAATTTGGGCAGAAGAAAAAACACACAACGAAAAGATCCCCTGGATTGACAGAATATCTACAGAACTGGACCCCTTAGAAGAGCAAAAGTGGGAGGGTGTCAAGGTAGAAGATATAAGATCTGCTCTCAGGAGGTCAAGCAAATGGAAGTCTCTAGGAAAGGATAAAATTCCTAACTTCTGGCTGAATGCCTTCCCAGAGAGCCATGAACTGCTAACAGAACTGTACAATGATGTTTTGCAGCACCCTAGTAGGATGCATCCTTGGCTACTTAATGGGTTAACAATCCTGCTTCCAAAATGTGAAGAAACAAATGAACCAAAAAACTATAGACCCATAACCTGCTTAACAACTATGTATAAAAAGCTAACATCTGTCCTGACGGAATATACTTATAGCTTTTTAACAGACAGCAGCATATTCCCTAATGAACAGAAAGGATGTAAACGCGGATCTTACGGTTGTAAAGATCAACTACTCATCAATAAGATGATCTTAGAAGATTGTCACAAACGACACAAAAACTTATCAATAGCCTGGATAGACTATAAAAAGGCTTTTGATAGCCTACCACATAGCTGGATTAGGAAATGCCTGGAAATGTATAAGATAGCACCTACACTGCGAAACTTTTTGACTGTAAGTATAAGATCATGGAGAACCACACTAAATCTGAACAGTGACAATGAATCCTTAAATGCTGGTGATGTAAAAATTTCGTGTGGCATTTTCCAGGGTGACTCACTGTCACCACTCCTCTTTTGTTTAGCCTCAATACCTCTCTCAAAACTGCCCAATGACGCGCAGTACGGGTATAAAATGTTTGATAAAAATATAAATCATCTCATTTACATGGATGATTTAAAGCTTTTTGCAAAAAATGACCAACAACTCAAGGGCTTACTAGCGATAGTCAAACAATTCAGTGACGACATCAGAATAGAATTCGGCCTCGATAAATGTGCAAAAGCTACCTTTATCAAAGGACAAATGACAGAAACATCTAACGTTAACCTTGACCAGCAGAATGTCATAAAAGAACTAGACCCAGCGGAGAGCTACAAGTACCTAGAGGTAAATGAAGGGAACGGAATAAGGCATTCAGAGATGAAGGAAAGGATCAGGAGAGAATGTTATCGAAGAGTGAGAGCAATACTCAAGACAGAGCTGAATGCAAGAAACAGGATCGAAGCGATCAATGCATTAGCCATACCAGTCGTGACTTACAGTTTCAATATCGTTAATTGGTCAATTATTGAAATATGTCAGCTCGACAGAAAAATAAGAAAACTGTTGACAAAGCATAGAATGCACCACCCTAAGGCAGATACAGAACGATTTTATCTGCCAAGAAAAGAGGGAGGCCGTGGTCTTTTGCAACTGGCAATAACAATGAAGATTGCTACAATTGGCCTAGACACCTACCTGAAAAACTCTGAGGACTGGATGTTAAAACTTGTCTCAAAACATGAAAACAAGAAAGCATCATACTCAGTAACAAAACAAGCAAAGGAATATCTAAGTGAATTCCGAATACAACAAATCTTGGTATGAGAGATAGACATACAAGAAACAAGCACAGAAAAAGCTAGGCGCATGAAAACCCGTGCCAAAACTGCCGCCTTAGATATTCTGAATAATAAATGGCAAGAAAAACCTCTCTATGACAAATACCCAAAGAGAGCGAATAATGCAGATATTGACAAAGCCCTGACCCACCAATGGCTAATGGCCTCTGGCTTAAAATCTGAAACAGAGGGGTTTATCATAGCAGCTCAAGATCAATGCCTACCAACAAGAAACTACCAGGCCAACATATTAAAGAACGGCGGTAGCCCAACATGTCGTGTATGCCGACAACAAAATGAGACCATTGATCATGTTGTCTCTAAATGCAGTCTTCTAGCGCCTACAGAGTACCTCAACAGGCATGATAGAGCTGCACAATATATTCACTGGGTAATTTGCAAAAACCTGGATTTGCCCCATGAAAAAAACTGGTGGAAACACAATCCACCTCCAGTGCTTGAAAATATCCACATCTCACTCCTCTGGAACTTCACCATTCAAACTGACAGAAAGATAGATGCAAATAGGCCAGACATCATATTGAAAGACTTCAGACAAAGAACATGCCTCCTCATTGATATGACTGTCCCAATCGATATAAACGTATCTGTCAAGACCTACCAAAAACTGAGCAAATATAAAGATCTTGAAATAGAAATCAGCAAAATGTGGAAGCTGAAGACTAAAACAATACCTGTTGTCATACGTGCCCTGGGAATGATAGCGAAAGGGACTGATTGCTACCTAACTCAGATCCCAGGAAACCCCAAAATGGCAGAAATTCAAAAGATAGTGCTCATGGGAACTGCTCATATCCTACGCAAAATACTCTCTATGTAATCCCAAGGTTAAAACAAACATTAAAAAAAATTTTATTTATTAGACATTCATTAGTACAGCACCAAAAAAGCCCCGATTATATGGCACACTAGGCATAACAACAACGTGAACTTCCAACCTGTTGTCTCTTAAGGTCTCTGGGTGAGACTTGGAGCCAACTTGTACAGACATAAAGCAAAGGTTAAACATAGAATAATAATAATAATAATAATAATAATAATAATAATAATAATAATAATAATAATAATGATAAAAATCAACTAATGATTAATAAAGCCATAACTGAAGACAGCCACAGAAAGAAGAAAGGCCTCAGTATGGCCTGGATTGACTACACATGGATCCTCGAAACACTAGCCATTAACAAAGTAGCACCAACAATCATAAAATTCATAGAGCACTCTATGAATAAATGGCAAACAGTCCTACACCTCCAAACAAAAGAGGGACTCATGAAAACCAAAGACATCCCCATTAGAAGAGGAATATTCCAGGGAGACACGCTCTCTCCACTCCTTTTCTGCTTGGCACTGTCACCTCTATCTGATATGCTAAATAGAACTGGATACGGATATAAATGTTACGGCAAAACGATCAGCCATATGGATGACCTAAAACTATACGCTGCAAATGACAAACAGCTGGAAACACTATTAAAGACAGTTCGTGGAATTACCAAAGAAATAGATATGAAATTTGGATTAGAAAAATGCGCCAAAGTAACCATGAAAAGAGGAAAACTAGTTAAGAGTAACAACATCACACTAGATAAAACCAATGAAATAAAAGAATTAGACCAAAGCCAAACTTACAAATACTTAGGAATCCATGAACTAGATAAGACACAACACACACAAATGAAAGAGAAAATAAAAAAAGAATATTATAGACGAGTTAGATCAATACTAAACACAGAGCTCAATGCTAAAAACAAGATAATAGGTATCAACACTTTAGCTGTCCCAGTTATAAGTTACAGCTACAATATCCTTAACTGGACACGAAATGAACTGTCCAAAATAGATAGGAAAACAAGAAAAATAATGACAGGATCTAGGATGCATCACCCAAAATCTGACATAGAAAGACTATATATACAACGTATAGAAGGTGGTAGAGGCCTTATACAGCTGGGAAACTACTATAAAATAACCACCATAGGACTGCAAAAATATCTACTTCAGAAAGAAGGAAAACTGATACAAATAGCGGCAAAACACGAGCAAAACAAAAAACTGTTCTCAGTATTTAAGGAAGCTGACAAATACAAACAAGAAATCATACCACCTAATAAACATGAAGAAGATGAAGAAACAACAAAAGCTATAAAGCAAATGAAATCCAAACTAAAAATAGAACAGCAACGAACCATGATAAAACGATGGCAAGAAAAGCCCCTTCTTGGTAAATACTGGACTAAACTAAACGCAAAAGAAATAGACAAAGAAAAATCCCAACAATGGTTGAGAAGCTCAGGACTCAAAGCAGAAACAGAGGGATTTTTAATTGCAGCACAAGACCAAAGCCTCCCCACCAGAAATTACCAAAAACATGTAATGAAAAGAAATATTACAAGTAACTGCAGAATATGTGGAGATGGACAAGAAACAATAAATCATATTATCTCTAGCTGCCCAGTCCTGTCTAAGAAAAAATATATTCACAGACATGACAGAGTTGGAACCTACATACATTGGAAGCTATGCCAACATTATGGAATAACAACAGAAAAAAGATGGTATAGGCACACACCAGAAAAGGTCACAGAAAACGAGAAAGCAACCATACTCTGGGATATGCCGATACACACAGATAGAGAAATTAAGGCCAATAGACCAGATATAGTTGTCAGAGATCATGAAGAAAAAAAATGCTTTCTAATTGATGTATCAATACCGGCTGATGACAACGTGTCTCTAAAAGAAATGGAGAAACTCTCAAAATACAAAGACCTGGAAATAGAGGTAACTAGAATGTGGAATCTGAAAACAGAAACAGTTCCTATCATAGTAGGTGCATTAGGCATGATAAAAAAAATTCAGACAAATACATTACAAAAACACCAGGACTTACAAACACATATAACATACAGAAAATTGCACTACTAGGCACTGCACACATCCTACGCAGAACACTTTCCATACAATAACCATCAGAGTATCACAACAAATCACAGCACATCCCTAAGGCACACAGAGCTGCGCTCGGTAGTGAAGTGAAAGCACGCTATAAAAATAAAACTACTGAATAATGATAATAATAATAATAATAATAATGATGATGATGATGATGATGATGATGATGATGATAATCCTTTCTGCTAAAGGTATAAGGACTGAAATTTTGGAGGTTGGGACTAGTCTATTACATCGACCCCAATGTGTCACTGGTACTTAATCGATCCTGAAAGGATGAAAGACAAAGTCAAACTCAGCGGAATGTGGACTCAGAACGTAAAGACGGACGAGAAAACGCGAAGCATTCCGTCCAGCGTGCTAACGATTCTCCCAGCTCGCCGACTTAATAGTAGTAATAATAATGCGAACAGTAAAGGTCATGCGTATAATAATTGGTGCATTGGGAACAGTAAGCTAAGATGTAGGGTAGATATGCAATTGACTGCACGGTGAAGATAGAAGGCGGTTTCAATGAAGGTGGGAAGATAACTGCATCGGGTACATAGGACAGATATGTATTGAGCTTATGTCTCAAACTGATAGTGATATTTCAGTTTTCAGGATCGCTGTCAGCAGAGGAACTGGGAATACATGATGGCACCGTTGGTTGGGTGTAGGTGGGGGATGCAGAAGAAATTTCAAGGTAGGAACGGATTTCGGTGATTTTAAAGATAAGAAAGCTCTGAATCGAGAGGAAGATATCAAAACATTGATGGAGGTATTAGAAATAAACTTGGTGGAATGGAGAGATGTGTGGTACATGTATGGCCGTTAACTCTTAAGAACGTATGGGACATACTATTACTGAGCATCGTTCTTATCAAAAGCACATCCTTAACATAGCTAGGATAATATCCTAAGACTGACACATCTTTCTAAATTCAGAAGAACCTTCATCTTCCAGCAATTATTAATCATCTCCAAATCAGAATTGCAGCTTTCGATGAAGTATTACTCTCACACCTGGGGTGGTATTGCTGCTGCAGACTCAAACTATTTCCAGAGAATGGCCACCTCACTGATTAGCAGAAATGTACTCATAGACCTGCTTCAGCCTTTATCACACGAGCTCCTGACATCTTCTGTATACCTTTCCGAACGACCAATATAATGACCCCTACTCCTCGGAGCTAACTGGTCTCATACCACCTTCAGTCAGAAATTTCTGTTCCAACGCATTGCTCTTCTTCTCCTCGACCTTGTCTCCCTCTCGAATTAATTAATATCTCCATTCATTTCTTTTCAAAATGGTAGCACCTATGATTCGCACTCAACATATATCTTCCCCTCAGCTGTTGGTTTATATCGATATAAAATAAACATTATTGACACCAATATCACTGGTTTTGGAGGGCTTGCAAATCCTCCCTTTTCTAGACTTAGCAAATTAAAACGAAATTACTATATTGTTCTCGATGTGTAACCTCCGTCAAGATCTGCTCAAATAGAACTATGAGCTAAAGCATTCAAACTGTTACTGTCTCCTCCTGTTTTCAAATATAAGATATCTCTGTGACAACAGCATTCAGTATGGCCTTCACTTTATAAGAAGTCAGTGTGGGATAATTGTGTGCTGCTATTTCTAGCCAAATAATACACCTGTCCGAGACATACAAATTTGTACATTGACAGTTCATCAAGTCAAGTTTTAATTGTCATTAGAAGAAATATATATCAAAGTCTGAGTAACAGACTGGATCCATTTCTGCTTGTCATCACCATTGTCTCAGGGGTAGTCGCATTTACTACTCTGAGTTATTACAATTATTTTTAGTGCTACTTAAGAACTGTAATATTGAGATATCAGGAAGCAATTTATTTGAGTTTCATGTACACAGACTCTATCGATCTGTCCATTTTTGACCGGCCAAAGAAGATGAATAAATCATTGATTTGATATTTCTAAAACACTTAGATTATAGTTCACAGACGTGTCTCAAGTGCCGTGTCCTTTCCATTCTTTCTTGAGTCTAGATATAAAGTAAACTAAGCCTGTGTTAACCGTAACCTATCTGACAAATACACAACATCCATTGGTGTGACCTCATCGAAGGTATCTCCACGTAGTTTAACAGGTCGCTAGAAGCATCAGCTAAATCTCCCTCAACTTACATATCTTATCGCCTTACAAATAGTCGTAAGCCATAATCGAACAGAGCAATGGTCAAAGTTGTTTGAACTTTAACTATCGTCTGCTATTCAAACATAATATATCTAAAACTATATTAGTTAACATTTCGGTTTCGTTTTTGATATATTACAGAATGGTTTGGAAGACAATTCAGTGATACTTTTGACGGATCAATCGATTGCTCGATGATATCTATATTTAACCAAAATAGAGAATCTATTTCTTCATTTATATATGATTTTGATTTGTAAATGTTCAAATTTACTGTAGGGTTTCTGAATTTATTCAATAAAAATAAATTGTTCTCAAAACTTGGACAATTTGCTATTCAACGGAACGTTACATTTCCCTCAGAACTACGTGGCTATATTAAAACAAACAAGAATGATGTTGTTATATAAAATCAATGATCAACG
>NC_043011.1:67256046-67276046 GCF_006345805.1 Octopus sinensis | reverse complement strand
CGATGCCATTCTTTAACTGCCGCATAATGTGAAAAAGACTATTTCTTTCATGCCACTATTTCAAAACTACATTGCAGGTGTGATGTATAAAGACTCTCACCCAATATATTAGGGATTCTAACACACATACAAGGAATAAAAATATCAATAAATATAGAACGATAAAAGAAAATATCACGTAAAAAGAATTAATTCGCAACAGGTTAATCTCATACACTTCCGTGCTACACTTCCTTCTAGAGGCAAAATGAATTTCTATTATAAACCACAAACTATTAACAGAATATGACCGACGTTTCATATCCGAGATAAAATTTGTATACCCTATACAAATTTATGGAAAGGAAATCGGGAGAGTTTACGTGTAACATGTTATTTCAAACTTTGTTATAACATTGCGATGGATTATTATTTTTTTGGTCTTATTTTATATATTTTTAAAAAGTAATTTGCAATAAAAATACATTCTGTGATACTAAATCATATGAGCTGAGTATCCTACTTAAATGACGGATTTCAACAATAGATTGCAGCTTTGCACTGGAATCAAAACGTTCATTCACAGCAGAGGTTACAGATGTTGCCACATATTTTTTCTATTCAATCTTCTTTATATATAGAAATGAGAACATAAACAACACAAAGAGACAGATGGTGTGGCTGTGATAAATTTTCCATATAAGGCCATTTTGTTACATACCATGGTCTCTTATATTCTACAATTCTGGGCAAATGTATGTGAACTAGGTTACGAAGATAAGCTCAGAAGTAATCGTACTGTATATCTTTGAATTTAAAACTGTTCACTGGCAGAACCATTTAAACATTGGTAAAATGATTTGCTCCAGTTTTTAAAAAAATATTCTGTGTTCAAAGTGCACTTGGGTCAATTTTGTCTTCCATCGTTTCATAATCTTTTCGAATAAACATATCTCAGTTAATTTGTTGGGTTTCTACCTAACTTCTAAAGTGGTATTGTTTGAGATTTAGGGGCGGTCTCTCGTAGTTTTCAATTCGTATGAGGTCAACAATGTATACTTACATATGTATTTATGTATTTATGTATGTATGCATGTATATATGTATAAATATATGACGCACTTTGTATATGTATACACATACATACACATATAAATATGCATATACACAGTATTATTCTTCTTAATGACTACTAAGTTTGCGCACTACACAAATATGCAGTAATCTTTCACATTAATGCATAGTTCCTGCTATATCTAAAAATATAAGCAAACATACAAACATGTATATATGGGTGTGTGTATGTGTGTATGTGTGTGAGTATACATACATGCATATGTGTGTGTATGTATTCCGAACAGAAAATGTATTTTCACTATCAATTATAGTATAGATTTACATCTGCCAAAGCAGGAAAACTCATCAAACGATAAGTGCATGTCGGTAAAATACGAATACCAAACAAATATTAAACTCGACATCAGAGAATAATATCAATTTAAGACAGTGCTCCGATATGGCCGCATAGCAGATAATGAAAACGCTAACAGAGCATACGTATAATTGATTACATAGAAATAACACAAAGGATGGCATACATTCAGTTTTGAAAAGGAGGTGTTTCTAACATGGATTTAAACATAATTTCTGAAACTAAGGAAAGAATTACAGAAATGAACAACAACAGAAAAGAATGCGCCATTTTAAATCCATATTCAAACAACACATAATCTAAGAGTATTGGAAAATCATGTTTCTATGTGGCTACTCATAATTCCTTGTGTATATTTTTCTTCGTTTCACTCTGTTTATAAATGTCCACGTCTGCCGGGTAAAATAAATGTAAGAGAGCTTTTCCGGTGTAATGAATTCATTTCTAGTTATACAAATATGTATTGAATTACTACTTGACTGATCTTTCAGCAAAGCATCGAAGAATATTGTAGCATGGCAAAAAGACTTTCTCATTTTAAATTCAACTGATTTCTATAAAAGTAACATAAAAAATAACACGAATCATTCTAGAAGCAATAATTAAATATTTACCCAATAATAATGATAACATCAATAATAATAATAATAATAATAATAATATAAAAAGGACTGACGTAATTCTTCACAAAGGTCAACAGACAAGACGAAGAGCGCGATTCGATTGTAAGATATTTTATTAGTTGAACGATATTTCAACAGTAAGTCTGTCTTTGTCAAGTTCAAAATAAGAAGTGATAAAAATTCAAAATTATAGAAATTTAAACGTAAAGCATGAACGAAAGCAACCAGTGTCCACACGTTGATGGAATGGCATCATCAGTTTTTAAGTTACAATTTTATAACAGGTGAAAAGAAAAAGACAGAAAAAAACAGAAAAAAGAAGACGACAGAAAAAAGGAAAGAAAAAGAGTGAAAGAAGAATATTTAATCAAACAGTTTTGTATAAATTTGATGATATTCTCCTGTCATCTTATTCATTCCTCCAGGGCGTGATGTTAATAACCCTGCCTTAACATTTGCCTTCAGATCATCTTTGATGTTACAAGTAGTTTTGTTGGTCTCTCACTCTACTGCGCTCCACACATAACCAAGAGTGCTGCCGTCTGGGGAGTTATGTGGCCAGATGTTATGGGTGATATGGTCGCAGAAATTGTCTGACAACCCTAACTGGGATCTCCTGCTTGTGTGGCATGATGCAGCGTCCTGTTGTCACAGATAGGGTCTTCCAGCAGTCACCCTCTTAACTCAGGGCATCACTAACTCCTTCACGCACTCGATATAAACTTCCGTGTTGACTCTGATGTCGTGTGGGAAAATGAACGGAAGCAAACGTTTCCATCACGAAGTTGGGGCAAATATGATGATGACAAATTTCAAGCCGAATGAATACGATAGCCTGTGTGATAGAAGTACGAGATCAGCCAGCACGGAAGAAGAAAATTTATCATAGTAGCCGTAGAAAAAATAGATAAAAGATACAGAACATGCTCGGGCCAGAGGCTGTGCGAAAATATCATTGTGGTACAATCTGGTTATGAGATATGATGCAAATTTCAAAACATGAAGCAGTACAATTCGAAGAAACGATTACCACGATGATTTAAATAAGCAAAGATATAATGTTCTAGAATGTATTTTGACATAGAATACACAGGGCAAGCGACATGTTTCCATGGCGTATAAGTCACCGAAGTTACAAAGGTTTGCCTGAACGAGACGCCTGGCCATTGCAGAGTGATTCTCATTAGTAACTGATTGATCAGCAGCAACAAGAACCAATATGTATTGCTCAAGAGCATAATTAACCGCCCGTTCCAGAATTCGAAATCATATTGCTGCAATCAACATGGAAACCAGGATATACGTCATCACTTAGAATGCTTGCACATCTATAATCCATATTATCTAGTCGTGCGATCAGGATTCCCATGAAAACATCATCTGCTTAATGAATGCTCCTTGAGTGTGTGTGGATTATAGAGAGGTTTACTGAAGAGCGACATGTCGATGCTGTCTCTCATAATCTGCCAAATGATTCTACCATTAGCAGTAATGTCGAAGGAAAATTATAATGGATTGTACAAACTCTATGTAGACAACGGAAGGTATTAACAGGTAATAATTTGCAATTATTTCCGTCGCAATGAGACAAAAGATCCTACGTTACGCTGAAATATAATGATGTATTAGAGAATAAAAGAAAACCTGCTTTGTGGCAGAAATTAGTTGTCCAGCCAACGTTAATATGACTGTAACAATAGAAAGAAAAAGTAAATAGCTTTGCCGAAATGACGTACTAAATGTCAGCTGTAAATTTAGAATAATATTCCTGATTCCTTGGAGAAATTATTAGATAACCAATAACTTGAACACCAATTTTGAAGAACTGACATTGACAGAATAGAAATAAAGAGCGGATTAGGAAATTAGAATTACATGTCATTAACTGAAAAGTGAAAATATGTAACTCTAAGTATATGCATGCATACATACAGTCAAAAATACATACAGATGCACATACACTCAAATGCTTGTATGTAAGTATATGTGTATAGATTTATATATAGATTTATATATATATATTATTATATATATATACATATATATACATATATATATGTATATGAGTATATGTATTTATACATTATATATATATAATATATATATATATAATATATATATATATAATAATATGAGTATATGTATTTATATATTATATATATATATATATATATATATATAATCTTTTTGGCTTAACAACCCTGACCGTTTGTTTTTACTGTCTTATTCTTACTGTCCTGTTTTTGTTACTTCTTTCCCTCAGCAAAAAAATTTGCTTTGTGGGAAAGACAGTTTAACGAAGTCGCGTATTGTCCTTGCCTTCGAGCGCCGATTAGATAAAACAGGGGACAACTGATGAAGTGGAATGTCCTTTATGCTGCCTGTCCCGTTTCTCTGTATTTGTTGGTTGGTCGAAAAAATGTTCATTTTCTATGCTTTTGTTTTTGTTTTCGTTTCTCTTTGTGTTTACGTTTTTTGATGTCCGGTACCCATACACGCATGTATATATACATATATATGTAGGTATATACATATATGTGTGTATATATATACATATATTGATATATATATTTATATATTATATATATATATATATGTATGTATGTATGTATGTAGTATGTATGTATGTATGTATGTATGTATGTATGTATGTATGTATGTATGTATGTATGCGTGTGTGTGTGTATATTTGTTACCATGGGGTATGAGGTTCAGTCCTACAGCGCAACAACTTGGGTAAGTGTCCTGACCTCTCAGAGAATTTGTTAGAGAGGAATGTAAACCAATTGTGTATATATGGATGCGTACATACATACATACATATATACCTATATATATATATATATATATATATATATATATATACAAAATAAGAAAATCGAGAAATACCTCTTAATCAATAATCAACTACCAGGTAATACCCAATCAAATAATTTATTAAACAACTACATGTGAACATTAAGGTCAAACATAATAATATAGAACAAAACAATGTACATCAATGAGTAATATGATACAATAAGTGCAGTATGTATAAGTGAATTTTTTTCATCATCAAAGATGGCCTACCCATTATTAATAATATTAATGAGCGAAATCATTTTGCCTTCACAGACTAGCGTATACCTTCTCTAGATTTAAATAGCACCTAGTTTTTCTACCAGTAATTTTTAAACATTTTTGTATATAGGATTGCGCTCTTGCACATTATAATTTATAATTTTATATCTCCGTATATGTGTTCTGTATTGATTGTTTTTGTCTCGGCTTGAAAATATATTGAAATATATATGTACATTCTGATATATACATGGTATTTTGATCTTCATGGAGTTTTCCATTGGTGTCGGGCATATTCACGTATCATATCTTAGGCTGTTGGTTTGGGACTTTGTTATACTGATACGTAACTAGTATGGGTCTATATTTAGTATACGGTGTTTATTTTTGGATAAGTATGTATATATATATTTACTTATACTTTGTGTGCATGTGTATGTATATGTCAGTATGTATATGCATATATATGTATATGTTTATGTATAGGTGTATGTATTAGTCTACGCATACATGTGTATACTTATGTGGATATATGTGATTATATAAGTATATATATCTTCCTTGTAAGCTTTCTCATGTATTTGTTTGGCAGTCTTATATATTAAGTTCTCTTTGTATACATCTAAATTTGTTTTTTATTTTATTTTTATTTTTAATATTATATTTTTTATCTTATGTTTATTTTTTTATTTTTACTTTTTTTTTAATTTTTAAAATTTTTTATTATTTTTTAATTTTAATTTTTATTTTTATTTCTTCTTCTTCTTCTTCTTCTTCTTCTTTATTATTACTATTGTTATTATTCTATTTTATTTTATTTTATTTTTTATTCATTATTCACTATTTATTATCTTTTTATTTTTATCTTTTATTTATTTTTTTAGTTACTGGCACCTATTAATTTATAATGAATTTAATTTATAATTATTTTATATCTTACATTTTACATTTAATAATAATTTCTGTTAACATATTGTATATGTACTTATATGTCCTTCCGTTGCTTGGTTATGCATGAATGTATATATATGCAAAGCTATGGGCAGACATGTATATCTGTAAATTCGTACGTATATGTGGATATCTCTACATATGTTCACGTGTATATGTATATATATATGTATATATGTATATATATATTTATATATGTATATATATATTTATACGTATATATATATTCATGGGTGGATATATGTGTATATGTATTTTTATATATATGAATACATATATGAGTGTTTATGCATGTATATGCAAATGTTTGCGGATACAGTGCATGCGAGTGTATATATGTATATGGCTGTGTGCGGGTGTGTGTGTGTGTGTGTGTTTGTGCAGTTTTCCTATGCCTATGCTTGATTATTAGGGAAGGTTTGAGTGGGAACACAGTCGAAATTGTGGTTATCTGGAAGGTTTCACAGCACGATAACTGTTTACGAAATATGCGGTGTAATCTTAATTATGTATCTTATGCTAATAACGTACTTCGACTGGGTATGGGTGTCTGTTTGCATACATGTATATATATTTATGGATATATGTGAGTAGCTATGTACGTAAACATATATGTATGTATGTAAGCTTGTATTTCCTGTATTGTGATTTATCCATGTATATATGTGTAAGCGCACATATACGTGTGTACGTATGTAAGTATTTCTTAACAAACCAACCGTAACGAAGACAACTGAAATTCAAATGTGCCGACCAATCGTATTGGGCGTTCGATCTTTAACTATCTCTGAACTTAATACTTTACACATATCACAGTCAAAATTATGGCTGGCACCCGTGTATACGCTTGTGCCCCTGTGGAATATGCTATGATGTAAATTAATGCTTTTCATTTTTCATTTTATATGTATTTGCCGATCTATAATGCTTTGCATGGTACTGTATTATTTTTGTTGTTGCTTTTGCTATTATGTTGCTAAACGCGTGATGCATATATTGTTTTGCTGGTATTAATGTTATTATTAATAATAATAATGATATTAGTAGCAATAGTGGCAATGGTAATAGTAAGGATGGTAATATTAATGACATTTTGTAACTTAATATAATGAACTCTTGACTTTGTATATTTGCATTTGAATGTAGATATGTGTATGTTTGTATATTGTAATATTCTAATATATTGTTTTGACCAACTGTAACCTTGAATATAGAAAATATGTATGTATATTGCTGTATATTATTATGTATATGTATATATATATATAGGAGTATGGGTATATGTACTCATATGTATGTGTATATTATATATTATGGGTATGTACCCACTCTTGTATGGGTGTACCTCCTCTGATATTCATATTAAATTTGTACTTTATGATCTCTGAAGATGTCTTGGGATATTTTTGTAAGTATCTCATTTATAACCACATATTAACTTATCACACATTGCTAATATGAGCATAATGAGATACCCATATCTGCATGGCTGAAACAGCTGTAAGATGTAGTTTATATTTATATTTGTATTTATTTATATTCACTTATACATACTGTACTTAGTGTATCATATTAATCATTGATGTACATTGTTTTGTTCTATACTATTATGTTTGACCTTAATGTTCATAAGTATTGATTTAATAAATTATGTGATTGGGTATTATCTTGTAGTTGATTATTGATTAAGATGTATTTCTCCATTTTCTTATTTTGTATTATTAATTTGTGGTAAAACATTTTACCTTTGCCCATATAATACAGTAAATGAATTAACTGCATCGCAATTCTTAACATTTATGTATTAACTTTGTTGGGTGCTTTGCTAGCAGTATATTGGATATATGTTATCCCATGGTGGGTTGCACTCACAACCCCTATCTCAATTTGTAATTATATATATATATATATATATATATATATATATATACACGTGTATGTATGTGCCTGTGTGTGTATACTTATGGGCATCAAAACCTCATCTAATAATGGCATGCATACACGCATGAATCTACTATTCCTTTACCTTAACTTATATAACTGCTAAATTGATGTTGCCTAATGTCAATAAAAGAGAATTACTTATCGTGCTCCCTATAATTTGGGTGGCGTAATACTCAAGACTAAAAAAATACAAACATACGAACATTCATATATCCATGCACACCCACACTAACATAATACATACTTATATACACTCACACGCACTCACACACAGGGTCTCGCACCTATACATATACATACTTTAAGTTCGTAAATGGGAACTGACGTTGGCGACTATTCCTATAAAATACGATGAATACTATCTCCGACTTTGAAGCGACTGTCATTGACCCCGTTAAATAAGCGGTTAATATTTGGAGGAATTTGCTGAAGGAGCCATTTATGAAGGATCGTAGTGATTTTCGTCTCTAGCTTGAAATTACCATATAGAGAGTTCCTGTGAACAACATGGCTGCACATAACATCAAACATAACATATTGAAAGAACAGAGGAAAAGGAACTATATACATACTTACATACATACATACATACATACATACATACATACATACATATGTGTGTAAATATGTACATAAACAGATGCATATTTCCATACATGCATACTGATAGAACGTTGTATCATTTGTTAGAGAACAGCCACTTCATACATACATACATACATACATACATACATACATACATACATACATATACGCACACTCTGCATACAAACATATATACACACCCGCAGAGTTATGTATATACGAGGGGGGGGGGGCTTTCACGGCATCTTTAAAGCCAGGGACTTTCAGCACCCCCTCGTACATACACATTTGTTGATTCAAAAGTTTTGCAACATTTTAGTACGTATGTTCTTTATGCGTGAAGTTACAACGAAAGCAGTCTAGCATCCAAATTCTAGGCCATCGTGTTGCACTGCCTGAAGTCCTTGCTGCTAATTCTTTGATTCTATGCTGACACTAGTCCTTCTGCTTCGAGGCGAAGAAGTCCTTCACTGAGGATTCAACCTCCTCGTGGTTGACAAAGCGTCAGAGAGCGCAGGAATTGACCCATGGATCAGAACTTCCACGGTTCCTTCCCGGTTTCGTTGTAACTTGACGAAATATCGCGAAACGTTTTACTTAACACAATACACAACCATATACTTGCGTATAAAACGTACATACATAATCATGAAGCTTTGTATCTTTGCTAGAAATCAGCCACTTATACATACATACATACATACATACATACATACATACATACATACATACATACATACATACATACATACATAACGTAAATACGCACATAATACTCATACACATACGTACATACATAAATTCATATTTACATATATACATATATACACAAGTGTATACAACTGGTTGTGTGTATACTAAGGTTATGGAAGTCGTTTTCAAAATACAATGTGGCATTATAAAAAGCACCGAAATAGATTTGAATGAAATGAAGTATAAAACAAGATTGCGATATACATCGAAATCTGTCAACAGTTATTTTTAAAAACAAAACAAGAATGAAGTATTTGTTTATAAGATGATAATCGCTATTTCTGTTACCTTCTCCTATATAGTATACAGTATTTAAATATTAATATATACATGCGTTTGTGTGTGTTTGTGTGTGTTTGTGTGTGTGTGTGTGTGTGTGTGTGTGCATGTATGTTGGTGTATGCGTTTGATACGCGCATGTGCACACGTGTATGTGCGATCCGTATTTGTGTCTGTATATAGTGCATGTATATATATATATATATATGTGTGTGTGTTTGTGTGTGTGTGTGTGTGTATGTGTGCGTGTGCGTGTATGTGTCTATATGCGTGTGTGTGTGTGTATTTGTATGTTTGGGAATTCACATATAGCCACATACAAACACAGAAGATGTTAATGTGTTTGCACTGGTTTGATTCTTAGCGAGCGTGCGCAAGTGTGAGCGACTGTGTTTGTGTGTTCGTGTTAACTTATGAAGACACTCAGCGATACTACCTCTCAGTATTTCTGTATGTATGTGTGTACGCACGTCTGTGTATATATGTGCATGAGTATATATGTATGTATGTATGAGTGAAGGCGCCTGCTTCAGTGATTAGAGTGTACAACTTACGATCATGAGGTTGTGAGTTCGATTCCCGGACCGGGCTGCGTGTTGTGTTCTTGAGCAAGACACTTTATTTCACGTTGTTCCAGTTAACTCAGCTGTAAAAATGAGTTGCGACATCACTGGTGTCAAGCTGTATCGGCCCCTTTGCCTTTCACTTGGACAACATCGGTGGCGTGTAGAAGGGAGGCCAGTATGCATGGGCGACTGCTGGTCTTCCATAAACCACCATGCCTGGGAGTGTAACTTTCTAGGTGCAATCCCATGGTCTATGCCGTGACCGAAGGGAGTCTCAGATGTATGTATGTATGTATGTATGTATGTATGTGTGCGTATGTATGTATGTATGTATGTATGTATGTATGTATGTATGTATGTATGTATGTATGTATGTATGTATATAAGTATGTATGTGAGTATGTATGTATGTATGTATGTATGTATGTATGTATGCATGTATGTATGTATGTATGTGTGCGTATGTATGTGTGTGTGTATGTATGTATGTTTCTGCATAGATTATTCAGTAACATAAGTGAATGATCGATGTCCCCACTTTGGCTCCTTTTCTTCTTTTATCTCTCAGTCCTCTGTGGTTTCCCAAACTATGGAAGCGAGGTGAAGAAAATTTGAATTATATAACTACAAACCTTTTCTTCGCAATTTTCTGCTTAAATACGTAAGGATAGAGAAGGCGTTTTAAATACCAGTTATTAATCAAGGAACTGATACCACATTATACATAAATGCATACCTGTATTCGTGGCACTCCGTCGTTTACCACGACGAGGGTTCCAGTTGATTCGCTCAATGGAACAGCCTGTTCGTGAAATTCACGTGCAAGTGGCTGAGCACGCCACAGACATGTATAGCCTCAAAATATATCAGGGTTCGCCACCACCCCCTGTCTGAGCCTCGTGGAGCTTTAGGTGTTTTCGCTCCATAAACACTCACAACGCACGCCCGGTTTGAGGATCGAAACCACGATCCTGCAATCGCGAGTCCGCTGCCCTAACCACTGGGCTATTGCACCTCCACATATCTCTGCATATATATAAACATACATACATACATATCTACATACATTAAAGAGAACTTGGTTGTGAAACACACATCATATAAAAGAACTATCGTACCGTCATAAACTGCGCGGGTATTTTGTTCTGTAGAGTTGAAGACGACAGTAATATCGACATGAAATGAGGCCTCCCTTAAAGGTTTTGCATTTACAATCTAAGGAAAGGAAATTGCTACAAGTTACCTAAGAAAGAAAAGAGACACTGACGCCCTTGTAGCTTCAAGATGGAAGCAGAAGTGTAGATTATGTCACATTCCCGTGGAATATATTGCACATAAGATCAGTAATAACTCAAAAATATTATCACTGTTCTACTTTCCAAATGTGATACGACGTCGTCGTTAAAACAATCTACAGCGCCATCTGAAAACAAAATGTCTTCTACAGAGACCTCAGCTAAGACTCTTTAATACATGTATGAACATTAACATGAGGAAATCTTGTTCGAACATTCCTAATAAAACTTCTCTCAAGTGTAAACATAACACGCCGGGTATCACTGATTTGGAGAGACGAGAAGTATGTACCGTTTGAAAGGTCATCATTCCTGCTGATATGGATATCTTTTGAAAGTCAAAGAGAAACTTGATACTAACAGACAACTGCTGGAAACATTTAGCTTCCATGTCCGGATTATAAAATTACAGTTGAGCCAATAATAATTCCTACACATTATGAGGAAATGTGAGTAAAGTTTTAAGTGACACTAGAGATAACCAGCGTTAAAAAAAATCATAAAAAATTTATTCTGTACGTAGAACACTAAAAACGATGGAATACTTTGCTCATGTTGAAAAATGTGAATTCTTCTTTACCTACTTTTCAACAATGGAGCTTTGTACCTTTGTTAGAAAGCAGCTCTCTCTCTCTCTCTCTGACACACACACACACACACCACACACACACACACACGAATACACACACACCAGGTGATACTGAACAGTTCCTGGCTATTCATGAAAAAAATACTGGAGGATCAATTAATTATGAAATAAAACAGGAACTTTTCAGCGCCTCCTTGCATTTGGTAAATATAGATCAACTACAAATGTCAGCGTTCCTTGAGTCATGATTAATAATCGAGTGTCGCTATAGTCTGCTGGCTCTAGGCAGCTGACAATTTCCATCACATCCTGCAAAATAAGCTGAGAGTTTTCATCAAAAATAATACTATTGAAACTATGAAAAATAATGATACTAGTAGTAGTAGTTATAATAGTAGCAATAATATTGATAACATGTATATATATATATATATAAAACCATATAAATAATTCCTAGCTGTGCGACAACATTGGTCATTGAAAGAAAATCAATATATGAAATGTAACTGTTTTGCCGTCGCCTATCGGCTTCCCATAATCTTTCTGTGTTCTTGTGTAAAAAAAACAATACATATAAGGACATTTTATATATATATATATATGTACGTACATATGTATGTATGTATATATATATATATATATATATATATATATATATAATATATATATATATATATATATATATATATATGTATATATGTATATATATGTGTGTATATGTGTGTCTTCTTGTGTATATATTCTCTTGTGGATATGAATAAGTAGAAGTATTTGACAAGGTATTAGAGAAAGGCGATTATGGAATTATATCTGGAAACGCAACAGACACTACTTTAACAGCTGAGATACTGGACGTATGTGTGCATCTGTACACGCACACACACACATATATATATATATGTGTGTGTGTGTGAGTGTGGTTATGTATATGTATATATATATATATATATATATATATGTATATATATTATATATATATATTATATATATATATATAGATATATATATATATATATTATATATATATATATATATATATATATATATATATATGTAAACATCTATATATATATATACGTATATTTTGTTTTCAGTGTGCTTGATTTTCTTTCTCACAGTATATCATCAGGGCCTCAAGAAAGTGTGAAAACCAAGAAAAGGAACGCCAAAGAGTCTAAGTTAAAAAGAATGTTAGAAAAATGAAAGAAACGACACGTTGCGTCAAACAAATATTTGTAGCAAATATTAGATTAGTTCCGTAGCACCTTGCTCGCAATTTCCTTATATTAAATGTGCAAAAATGGCATTTAGAAGGATTGACTAATTTGTAAACTGTATCGCGCTGAAACAAACATGAAATAAATATAAGAAAAACTTGAAGCAAAGGAAAACATCACTCCGATGTGTGCGTTGCCTTCGGCTCTTAAAGGAACCTGACATTCTTTGGCTTTTAATTAAGAGTATACGAATACACCCCTTTATATATATATATTTTTTTGATGAAGTACCAAATCCAAAAATCCCTGTATCCATTTGGCTATGTGCCTACGTTGTTTTCTTGGCAACGGGCAACACAGACGCGGCTTTTCACTCAAATTAGGGAATTGCACTCTTTTGCACAGATGTAGCATTGATGATCGCCTATTCTATCAGGTATTCATAGAACTTGTCACCTAGGCTGTCATATGCATTTATTACATCATCAAAGTTTTCATTTTGTGTTGTTCTTCTTGGATACAGTCGTCTCAGTGCACAACAGAACAGTGATGTTAAAATATATATTAAGAACTGAGCTATTCTTGCATGTGAAACGTTTTGAAATGTGGAATCGCCTTGCACAGAGCCAATCCCTCTTTCTGAATAAGATATGAATTTAACTAAAAGCGTGAATAATCCCAGTGGAGTCAACGCCAATTTGGCGACTGCCCTCCGCCTGGAAGTCCTTCTTTACCCTTCTCTCAAGGAGAACGAAGATTTTGATGTTCACAACAGCTTCTGTATATAAATGTGAAGATTAGCTCCGGATTTTGAGCAATGCATACATCCTTACATACATGTATACAGATATATATATATAAACACATACGTGCATACACAAACAAACACGCACGTATGAGTGTATATATATATATATATATATATATATTATATATATATATATATATATATAATATATATATATATATATGTGTGTGTGTGTGTGTGTTGTGTGTATAAATATGTGTATATGTATACATGAATATATCTATTTATATATGGATATATATATATATATATATATATATATATATGTAAAGAGAGAGAGAGGGAGGGAAGGAGAGAGATGCAGATGTATTAGGTACTTAAGTTGAGGCACCAGAATTTGGTACGGTATTATCCATACAGCTTCAAAGTAAGGTGATTAAAATCAAAATAAGGTGATATTTTGATTACATACACACATACACACACACACACACACATACACACACACACACACACACACACACACACATATATATATATATATATATTAAGGTATATGTATGTGAAGAGTTGTATATATATATATATAGTGAGAGAGCGAGAAAGAGATTGCACGACGATGTTAGAGCGAATGAAGGATCCTATATACATATATGTGTTTTGGCGTGTATATCTAGTAATCTAGCGATCAATCTGTCTACATTTACATATGCATGTTCACGAGTAAATATTTGTTTTCTCATTCGATCCATGTAGAAGATGCCGTGGATGAAAATATATTTGTCTTCATATTATAACGGACAAATAAGTAAATGTAATATTCTGTTTATTTAATAATCATATTCCTAAATCTGTATGCCGAGGCCCCTTACGGCATAATATGTCCTTTCCTTGCTGCAAATGACGTTATATTATATTTGCGCATGTTCAAGGGGTTAAAATAGCATAATTGAATATATCAAAATACTGTAATGTGGTAATATTGTTTGGTGGAGTAATCAGTACAGAAGTGGAGAGAGCTGTGTCCAACGTGAAAATACAAATAGGAAATAAGTTATCTGCTTTGTTCTGCCGAAGGCATGATGCAACTGATTAAATATTCAAATATCGTACTGGATTTCTCGCGGGTAATTTCCAAATTGCCTTTTTATAAAAAAGTTTCTAGTCAATCTGTCGATGACGTTTCTGACTGCAGCTTCAACGAAGATGTATCTGGCACACCCGTAAAAGAAGTTAATACGGACTAGCAAGCCGAAATTCCTGTTCCCGCAATGATTGTAATGCATACACACGCTCTCCATCTTTCCCTGTCTCTGTCTCTTCCTCTCTCTAACACACACACATACACACACACACAAACATGCACACATGCACACAGATACGCACACACACGAGAATGAATTATTTTTGCAACAGCCACAAACTCTGCCATTTTCATTTTGCGTGTCACAGGCAAGATGCAGTTCTTTAAATTGCTGACACTCGAGTGTGGTGAAGCATGGGTCCCTGCTTGACGTACGCCCCATCAAAACGTAATCGTGAATGTTGAGATCTGGCCTATTACTGGGCTAGATGTTGGCTCTCACAAAAATGGAACTTTCTCGCCAAGGAAGGCTTGTGTTGCTTTTGATCATTGGTATGGTGTGGCATGCTGGATAAGCACCAAATTGTCAAATCCAAGCTTCTGCTCCATCCAAGGTAACAAAGAGTTCTTCAGAAAGTCCAGATTGGCATTTGTGCCGATTTTCAAGCCATACTCAAAGAAACCTCTAACAGCAACAGTTTTTCGTGTGTATAAAAAAATTTAAAGAACAGGGAAAGATTGAGAAAAAGAACATAAGACTCGAAGTGATTGCAAGCACAATCCAAACTGCCTGGCTGGCCTCCATCACTCGCCACGGCTCCAAATACCATCACAAAAGCAGGATTCTTAATCGCAAACACCATGGGGACGTCAGAAGACTTGTATGCAATCACTCTAGAATTTCTGCGATTCACCTTAGCGTCCGCAGTGAACTTCATTTCGTTCACAAACGTGAGAGTTTTTCTGGCACTTTGATGCTTGATGAATAACAAGCTTTGGGCCTCTCTCGGCTCTAATTGCTTTGGTCTCGACTTTTGGGAGGTGATGGCGTCGTCGAACATAGCTTGTCATGCGAAGGTTCTTGTTCGCAGCTCTGGACACCGTGGAAAGGGGTATATTGCGTTTCTTTGAAAGAGTTGTCATGGATGTGGTTGGGTTGGCTTCAATCGAACGTTTGAAGCCAGGAAGGGACTTTGGATTGCTCTTGGGATCTTTTCGTGTTTTGCGTTCTTTCTTTCAATCTTTCCCTCTTCCTTGAATTGTTTATATACACGATAAACTGTTGCTTTAACAATTTTTTTGGCAGTGTCCCCTGCGTACGCCAGAATACCAATAGCTGAACGATTCTGTTCTTCCATGACTTTCTGTTGTCGAATCAGTTCGCTATTTACCTGAAAAATAAAGAGGAGGATTAGATTTTCAAGCAATCAAGATTTTGTTAAAAAATGAAATGTTAAACCCACCAAGTCAACTGCTTAAAATTGCTCATAGTTTAACTGGAAGACCCTATATATTTATATTTACTTATCAATCATTATAAATACATATAGATATATCAGTTTTGTAATGTTAATTACTAACACGTTGTAACCGGTCTAACTTGAAGAGTGTCTTCACAGATGTGTTACACATAGCTTAAGGATGAGGTATTTAGTGTTGTGGTATCATTCTACATTATGAATACAGACTACAATTAAAAATAGAACTTCAAAGATCACAGATAAGAATATGTAGAGCACAGCATAATACTTGAAGAGGATTTGCTTCAATAAGGCCGACAGGCTGTCTATCGTATGAACTAGGTTTCAAGAAGAAAGTGGTATCAGTGAATGTCGAATATTATAACATAACTTCTGATTAGGCAATCCTTGCCATGGATGACGTGGAAACGACGCAGTAAATCAAAGCAAACGTAAAGCATATTAGACATGCTAATCACATTGTTAATTTTAAAAAAAATATACCCAAAGATCTCAGTTTTAATGGCTAAGTATCTAACACAGGGATATCTAAATAAATGATTTGGTATATCAATACTAGATATAACGCATTCTGGTTCGTCTAATGTGAGAAATATATTTTGAAAATAGTTTGATATTTAGTTATGTTATTTAGGGCTGCGGCATTCATTTATATAGGAAACGCTGGTTAAAGAGCGACGGATCGCACAAAACAAATATATGTGAAATACTTATCGTATTAGGACATGTTAATATAAGCTGATAAAGATTCTGTCTACGATCCTAAAAGAAATTACTGATTACTTCGAAGATATATCAATAAAGAAATGTTTCACAAGAACTGTCGCGGAAGAAGACTGTTCCGATAACTATGTGATTGAGAAACAACAATTTTATCGCACATCTAAGCATCATATAATTCTATTTGCTACTCCGATAGTAAGTTTGCACGCAAGTAGGCTCTACTTGGTTAGTTACAGTTAAACATTTTGTATTATCATTATGATGGCGGCGAGGTAACAGAATCGTTAGGACATTGGACAAAGTGCTTCAATGCACGGCTTTATGTTCTAAGTTCAAATTCTGCCGATGTCGAATTTGTCTTTTATCCCCTTCGAGGTCAATAAAATAAGTACTAGTTGAGTAATCGACGAGTCAGTCACCAGCATTTCAAGGCTTGTGCCTATAGTAGAAAACATTATTATTATTTATAGCAGACATATCGTTCTCTGGTAATAATTTAGCATCCTTGTATTATTACGATCTACTGACATGTTTGGAATCTCTTTTAATGACATATCATGATGTTATATTCACACATATTACATATGTTCCCTCACATTCCAGACATATATAATCAGATACGCACACACATATATATCATATACGAAATAATTCGATCAAATTTATTCCAGGCCAGGTGGTTTAAATATCCTGTACTACCCTGAGAATATGCAGGGATTTGTTTAACAGACCTGTCAATTAGCAAAGCAACACACACAAACTTTTGTTCGTCTAGTTTTTTCTTGCACCCAAATTAAATTAGGTCTACAATAATATTTGCAAGTTAAAGAAATAGATACAAGCAAGTCTCTCGGTTCACATCATGAATTATATTTTTAGAACCTTAACGTCGGAAGCAACATTTCTGTTGACATTTCTCATCATTATGCTGGTAACTATTTATAAATTTCTTCCATTGGTATATCAATTTTCTTGTTTAAGATCATCCTTCAAATTAACAGCCGTGTTTGGAGATAAATGTCGACACGCGATCGCTAGAAGCGTATCAATCTTATTGGTTTATATCCTTATTAATCTAAAAACTAACGACATTAGAGAAAGATAGTAAAGAACAATTACAAAAGAAAAGCAAAGAAAAATATCAAGTAAACACAAACACTACAAACACATCACGTTCAAAAAGCTCAAACTTCAAATTTAGAAAGAACTTCGGGTTAATTAAATCTTATATCTAATATAATATTCGAGAGATCAAACGTGAAAGAGGCGCATCTCGTTCGCGTGATATTTGCTGAAATTGATTCTTTTGCGATTTAAAATTAGCAAACAATAAAACTAGTTGTAAACACTTAATGAAGCGAACGCAATAATATTAATTAATTCCATACCCGTATGGTGGTGCAGTTGCCAAGAATATTAGCGTGGTGAATATGTAAGTAGAAAAACCACTGCACTAAAAGTGGTGACTTTTTGCTTCCTCAGTTCAAATCTCATCGAAGACAAGTTTGGTTTGAAACTTACAGGATCATTATGTAAGTCAGATTAAGGGCAGCGAGCTGGTAGACTAATTCACATGCTTCCAAGGACAACTTTGCTTTTCATTCTTTCGGGGCCGATAAAATAATTACCAGTTCTGCTCTGCGACCGATGCAATCGACTAGCTCCCCACTCCCCTCAATATTTCAGGCATCGTGCCAATAGTAGAAAGAATATTCTGAATCTGCTTCACTTTCACTTCTCAGAATGTATGAGGAAAAATATGTTTACGGGTTATTAACATCAACCCCTAGAGGAAGGATTAAAATGACAGGAGAATATCATCAAATTTATACAAAACTGTCTCATTGACCACGACAGAGAAAACAGAGCACAGAATCTGCATCAATTTTTGCCAAAATCCTGGTGATACCTGCTCAGAGGCCTACGTAAAGTTTTCAAAATGTTTTCATCGTTCTTGACACAACCAAGGAGATCTTGTGCCACTGAAATCCGAGTGTCTTTTTGGTCAGCTGAAAGCAGTTTTGGCACAAACTTGGCAGACATGCGTCTCATATCCAAATCTTTAGTGATACTGGACTGGACTGAACCGTAACTAATCTGCACATCTTCTGGTAACTCACGAATGGCGATTCGACGATTTCCCTTCACAGTTGCAGGAATGTCTGCGATGTTTTTCTTAGTTCTGCTGGCTGTAGGTCTCCCAGAACGTTTGATAATATCGACATTGGTTCTGCCATTTTGGAAACGTCTGAACCACTCGTACACATGTACGCAGCTCATACACTCCACTTTATACACTTTCTGCAACTTTGCGTAGGCCTCTGGGCAGGTATCGCTGTGACCACCTTCTCTGTCATGGTAAATAAAACGATCGCACGCTACATACCTTCCTTCCAAACAATACTGTAAGCAGCGGAAGTGAGCTAGAACGTTAAAACTTAGTGCACATACACAGCAGAGGTCAAACTCAGTCTATGCCAAGCGGCTTCACTCTGCGTACTTTAGCTTCGTTACTATAGCAACGGTCTGGATACTTATTGATCAGACCTCGTATGTAAGCCCCCAACACTTTGTCTGTCTTTGTATTGCCCCCTCATCCTCCGTCCTCGGGACAAATAAAGGAAATTATCATTATCATCATCATCATTATTATTATTATTATTATTATTATCATTATTATTATTATTATTA
>NC_043011.1:67238546-67253546 GCF_006345805.1 Octopus sinensis | reverse complement strand
TACATATGAAACATTATAAATATGTTCATATAATAAATACATATAAAAAAAAAAATATATATATATATACAAATATATATGCATACATATATAAATGTATACTATATATATATATATACATACACACACACACACACATATATATATACATACACACAAACATATATATATATATAATATATATATATATATATATATATAATATATATATATATATATATATATATATATATATATATATATATATATATATATATATATGTGTTGTGTGTGTGTGTGTGTGTGGTGTGTGTGTGTGTGTATGTATATATGCGTGTGTGTATACGTATGAAGTTTTAGATATATGTAACACAAGATTTTGATACATAAATATGAAACCTGGGATAGAAAAATATCGAACACATTAATCATTCATACGTATCGTATATATGTAAGTATATATATATATATATATATATATATATATATATATATGTGTGTGTGTGTGTGTGTGTGTGTGTGTGTGTGTGTGCGTGTGTGTGTGTATATATCTTCCTGCTCGGTCGTTCAAAAGAGCGGACGTTGTTTTCTCTCTCTTCTACCTTTCCTTTTTTCAAAAAAATATTTCTCACAACATTCGCTATTTTCCTCTGGTTTTGGTCTAACGACCCTTCATGTTTGTTTTCTTTCGGGTTCCTTGTATATCTCCCCTGTCATGTTTTTCTTCCCAACTTTGACCCTCCATAAACCCTAAATTTTATAAATTTTAGAATTTATGTGACCAACTGTTTTTGAAAATTCATGTTGTCGTTGAATACTGGAGATGAGTTTTAGAAGCACTCCGTCGGTTACGACGACGAGGGTTCCGGTTGATCCGATCAACGGAACAGCCTGCTCGTGAAATTAACGTGTAAGTGGCTGAGCACTCCACAGACACGTGTACACTTAACGTAGTTCTCGGGGATATTCAGCGTGACACAGAGAGTGACAAGGCCGGCCCTTTGAAATACAGGTACAACAGAAACAGGAAGTAAGAGTGAGAGAAAGTTGTGGTGAAAGAGTACAGCAGGGATCACCACCATCCCCTGCCGGGGCCTCGTGGAGCTTTCAGGTGTTTTCACTCAATAAACACTCACAGCGCCCGGTCTGGGAATCGAAACCGCGATCCTACGACCGCGAGTCCGCTGCCCTAACCACTGGGCCATTGCGCCTCCACTCTGGAGATGAGTAGACAACCAACAACTGACGAAGGCTCGCTTCTCTGTGTTTACTTGTCCTGTTCTCCATGGTTTCTCGTGTTTTTGACCTATTGTTGTTTGAACCGCTGGTGACGTCCTGCACCCATATATGTAATTATATTATTTACTATTTATTATTAATATACATATACATACATGTACACACACACACAAGAACATATATTCCAATATTTTGGCATGTATAAAAGCATATTTATCGCACGGCCTTACTGGTGTGAGTCAGGAATTAACCATGCAGACAAGTGGTGATGCCTTCCGTCCCAATTATGGCATAATGAGTCATTGCCGACTAGCAGATGCTCGCTAGCTAGGTAGCAGTTCATCCAACTACCCATCCATCCATCCATCCATCCCTCCCTCCATCCATCGATCCATCGATCCATCTATCCATCCATCCATCCATCCATCCATCCGTATATGCATGCATATCTATAAGCACAGATTGATAGATAGACAAGTTGATAGATTGATAAATATGTGTGTGTGTGCGTGTGTGTGTGTGTGTGTGTGTGTGTGTGTATATAGCTACTTGTCTTAATATGTATTTACTCATCAAATAGGCGCAGGAGTGGCTGTGTGGTACGTAGCTTGCTAACGGTTGCTTCTGCGCATGTGCGAGTCAGTGTTGTGTTTGGCACTGAAGCGGTGAAGACGTGCTTTTGAAGCCTCCTTGAATTGAAAACTTTGGAAGCCCCATGTAAGGTAAGATTCTGTTTTCTGGGTCCAGTGGGAGTTTTTGTTGAGAATTGTTTTTTACAGGAAGGAAGTCTTACTGGATCCAGAATTCTGATTCTGCCGACATGGGGCAAATATATTTTTGTCGCTGAATTGTGAGATTTTTGGGGGGCGTATTCGTCTTCGATAAATTGAGTAAATAATTTTCTCACGTAATTGTGTGAATTGTATTGTGCTGTGAAGAACTTTTATGAATTGTGAAAACTACTACTTCGCAAGAAAATTATAAAAATAAGCCACTATTGGATTACCTTTCGGACCCATTTTTGTGGAGGTTGTGTTGCAGTTGCGGCGTTCCAGGTTCAACCCAGGCCGGGAGTACCGTAAGGCCAGAATATTTTTGCTGTGTTTTTTCTGTTTATTAACTTTTTTTTGAACTTCATTTAACCCTCCCTTTTGTTTTTTTGTTCTTTATTGCGACTTTCCGTTGATTTCTTCCCTTCTGTTGTGCTTTCTCCTTTTTGTTTTTTCAAAAATCGATCAAATTTTATTTGGACTTTTGAACTTTTTTCTTCCTGCTTTTTGAGTTTAATTTGAATATATTTAAAAAAAAACATGGCAATGAAAAATAACAAAATTTTGGAAGGGGAAATCATACCACCTAAAAAGTGGCTAAAAGACCGTGAAGATAGGACGGTGGTGTTGAGAACCTACTCCAAGGCACTCGACACCATCGCCCTATTCGAAAAGACGGCAATTGAGGAGGAGTTGGAAGAGTATTTGCCAACAATTAAATTCATTTCCAGGGGTGTTAAATATGCAACGGTGTGGTTGCTATTTGACACCCCTGAAGAGGCTTGCAAATTTGCTAGCAAACCCCTGGAGGGTAAGGAAATCTTATTCCTGCCCACGTACACAAAAAAAAATTGATGAAAGCTTGGATCTGCGGATTGCCACCCGACATAGAACCCGAGTGGATAGAGGAGACTATCCGCCGGGGTCTGGATGACAGCGAAACTAAGCTCCTCAATGTAAAAATTCTTCCTGCGGCTGCTTGGGTTGGGTCAAAAGCAATTTTGACCCTGTGGACCCAATCAGCCAATCTGGTTCTTCCAGATTTTTTGAAAATGGCCGGGTGCAGGTACCCGGTGATGCTTGAGGGTCGCGCCCCTAAGTGTCATCGGTGCTTGGAGTCCGGCCACATAAAGAAGAACTGTCCTCGGGAACAAAATAGGATCCCGGAACAGTTAAGTAAAACCCCTCTAGAAGAGGGAACGATAACGGCCGAGTAAGCAGAGGACTCCTCAAACAGAGGCCGAAAGAGGAAGGTGAGCAACAATGGGTGCTCACCAAAGGATAATAGGGATGAGGAAAGGAAGGCGAATCTTCCAGCCACGGAGGAGACGCACCCTCCCTCAGTTGAAAAGGAAAAAAAAAGAAAAAGAGGAAGAAAAACGGGACATTACCGGCTGTCAGTGTAGCACCGGAATGTCCCGGAACTACGTCGGTTGGGGTTGTGCCACCGACAAGAGAAGGAATACCGTTGGCGGGAACTGTGCCGCCAACGAAAGAACTGAACGTATTGGTCCTCTTCTATAGAGGAGGAGAAATTGAAAAAGTGATGGTAGAGCACTACAAGGGAGCACCTTTAGCCTTCACACAGGACCCCGAATGGCCTCCGCAGGTAGCTGTGGAGGCCGTGGCGTTCGACGTGACGCTTGGGCTAAAGGAGCTCAATGAAGATTATAACTTGGTCCCGGGCGACGCGAACTCGGAACTTGATTACGTTCTGAGGGAGGCGTGGTTGATGGTGGAGGGCGCGGGCACAAGCTATTTCGAGGACGATATGTATTATTAGTAATTGACTTAAGTCCAAAAATTAAAAAATTGTAAGAGGATTAATACCTCGTTTTGTATTAATAATGGACTGCTAAGCCCAAAAATTGGAAAAATTGTAAGAGGTTTAATACCTCGTTCTGTGTTTATCCTTAAAAAGAACAATGTTTTAGAGAAGCGAAAGCCGGCGGGCGCTTTTTGTCTTCTCCCATCCTTATCATCCTTCTTTCATTATCATTCACCTCATTAATGTCCTCGTCCAGCCCGCAAAGCTAACTTGATCTGTGTACTGCCTTTATGGCAAATGTTTTGAAATAAAGTAGCTTGCTAACCAACCACATGGTTCCGGGTTCAGTCCCACTGCGTGGCATCTTGGGCAAGTGTCTTCTGCTATAGCCCCGGGCCGACCAATGCCTTGTGAGTGAGTGGATGGTAGACGGAAACTGAAAGAAGCCTGTCGTATATATGTATATATATATATGTATGTGTGTGTATGGTTTGTGTGTCTGTTGTTTCCCCTACCATTGCTTGACAGCCGATGCTGGTGTGTTTACGTCCCCGTCACTTAGCGGTTCGGCAAAAGAGACCGATAGAATAAGTACTGGGATTACAAAGAATAAGTCCCGGGGTCGATTTGCTCGACTAAAGGCGGTGCTCCAGCATGGCCGCAGTCAAATGACTGAAACAAGTAAAAGAGTAAAAGAGTAAAAAGAATAAAAAAGAGAGTACTAGTTAGATAGAAACATTACACTAACGTTTCGCTCCTGATTTCTATTGGCTACTAGACAGCAGTTGATTTATGGTACTCCTCAGGGGTCGAAAATATGGTAATATGCGTTTGACTACTGATGATAGTCTCTGAACTTTTTTTACGTCTTCGAGTCTCTGTATTTTGAGCTATCCGTCATACATGTAAATTTGAAAGCATTTGAGGAATCATTGTATATGTTGAGTACTTATTTTCATAATGCTTGGTTTATTTTATAGGTAATCTTATTAAGATTGCTTAAATCTTAGATAATGGCATCTTGAGAGATTCTGTGCCACACACGCACATGCACAGACATCCACACACGCATATATCTGCGCGCGCGCGCGTGTGTAGAAGAGCAGAAGTGGTTATAATCGAAGCGTTGTCTTTGAGAAGCTTGTCTGTACATTCCAGCGGTCACATGTTCGTATGTTGATGTTATATATATCAAATGAAGCATTCATAGCATTTGAAAATATATTTGATGAGTAAATACATATTAAGACAAGTAGCTATACACACACACACACACACACACACGCACACGCACGCACACACACACTCAGACACACACACACGCACACACACACATACACACTCAGACACACACACATCGGTAAGGATGATCTCATTACTAGTTTTATTTACGCAAGTTCATAACATATAGGCATCGCTTGTTATGCACCTCTCCATGTCCCTTTCTCTTGTTTGGACGAGTTAAGCCTGGGCTAAATTTACATACGATTGAAATGAGTATTGCACTCCAGTAAACACTCGATTAATATCTTGTAAAGTGAGCGACACTCTTAAGGTGACACGCAAACGCATATTCATACGCACGCGCACACTCACACATATATACAAATATGCGTATATATATATATGCGCAGAAGTGGCTGTGTGGTAAGTAGCTTGCTAACCAACCACATGGTTCCGGGTTCAGTCCCACTGCGTGGCATCTTGGGCAAGTGTCTTCTGCTATAGCCCCGGGCCGACCAATGCCTCGTGAGTGGATTTGGTAGACGGAAACTGAAAGAAGCATGTCGTATATATGTATATATATATATATGTATCTGTGTGTATATGTTTGTATGTGTGTATTTGTCCCTCTAGCATTGCCTGACAACCGATGCTGGTGTGTTTACGTCCCCGTAACTTAGCGGTTCGGCAAAAGAGACCGATAGAATAAGTACTGGGCTTACAAAGAATAAGTCCCGGATTTGCTCGACTAAAGGCGGTGCTCCAGCATGGCCACAGTCAATGACTGAAACAAGTAAAAGATATATATATATATATATATATATATATATATATATATATATATTATATATATATATAATATATATATATATATCGAACTCTCTCATGCACCAAATGGCAGTTGCTAAAAAGCATTCGTGAAGTAAAACCATGTAGCAACACCAAATGGCGGTGCCCCAGCATGGCCACAGCTCGTGAGCTGAAACTAGAATCAATCAATCAATCAATCATATATATATATATATATATATATATAAATGCCAATATTCATATATCATATAGATCATACGCGCGCGAATGGCTGTGTGGTAAGTAGTTTGCTTACGAACCACATGGTTCTGGGTTCAGTCCCACTACATGGCACCTTAGGCAAATATCTTCTGCGAGCCGACGAAAGCCTTGTGAGTCGATTTGGTAGACTGAAACTGAAAGAAAACCTTCGCATATATATATGTATATATATGTATATAATATAATATATATATAATATATATATATATATCTATATATATATATATATATATATATATATATATATAATAATAAATATTAGGAATATATCCAAATTTACGGGAAAAAAAATCAGATTTAGGATTAATCCAATTTTAATAGTAAAATATTATAAATATTATTTGAGACAAAACCACTATTTGCAAAACAAACAAGGAAAGACTTAATCAATACATAAAATTTAATAAATATCCAACAAAAAAACCCGCCACTACAATCGTTTCTTGTCTTGATCGACAATCTTCAGGTGGACTTCCATAATTCAGTTACATTATGATCTAATCCAGCGTGGCCGCAGTCAATGACTGAACCACGTAAAAGGATAAAAGAATATATAAATATGTAATATGCCATTTTGACCAACCTCATTAGTAAGCATGTGATATTATTCAACAGCTTCAACAATGCGCATGTATAGTGACAAGTGGTGTATAACACTATTCGATATTCTGGTCTACATAGTGATACGATAATATACACACACAGAAACAAACACACACATACGCATAGATACGCATAGTCACATATACATGCACATAGAGAGAGTGAATGAGATGGGGAATACGAGAGAAATTAATACAAATCGGTTTTTAAAGCAATTTTCTTTCATCTAAATGAGCCACAATTACCCGTTTTAATTAATTAAATTAGCCGATACTCCGTCACAGAATTGAAATATTATGGATTAGATCATAATTTGTAACTGAATTATTGGAAGTCCACCTGAAGATTGTCGATCAAGACAAGAAACGATTGTAGTGGCGGTTTTTTTGACTATTTATTAAATTTTTTTGACTATTTATTAAATTTTATGTATTGATTAAGTCTTTCCTTGTTTGTTTTTGCAAAATAGTGGTTTTGTCTCAATAATATTTTATATATATATATATATTTATACATATATATATATTTATACATATATATATTTATACATATATATTATATATATATATAATATATAATATATATATCTATATATATATATATATTTATATATTATATATATAATATATATATGCTTGTGTGTCTGTGTTTGTCCCCCACCATCGATTGACAACTGATGTGGTGTGTTTACGTCTCCGTAAGTTAGCGGTTCAGAAAAATGACCGATAAAATAAGTGTTTAGGGTTACAAGGAATAAGTTTGGGGGGTAGATGTGTTAAACTAATGGCGGTGATCCAGCATGGCCGCAGTCAAATGACTGAAACAAGTAAAAGGATAAAAGAATATATAAATATGTATATATGCATTTTGACCAACCTCATTAGTAAGCATGTGATATTATTCAACAGCTTCAACAATGCGCATGTATAGTGACAAGTGGTGTATAACACTATTCGATATTCTGGTCTACATAGTGATACGATAATATACACACACAGAAACAAACACACACATACGCATAGATACGCATAGTCACATATACATGCACATAGAGAGAGTGAATGAGATGGGGAATACGAGAGAAATTAATACAAATCGGTTTTTAAAGCAATTTTCTTTCATCTAAATGAGCCACAATTACCCGTTTTAATTAATTAAATTAGCCGATACTCCGTCACAGAATTGAAATATTATGGATTAGATCATAAAAATTGTACGAGAAATTAATAAAAATATAATTGAATACGTCTCCATATAAACGATGATGGTTAACTAACAGCGCCATCCCTTGGCAGAATCAGTTGCGCGCCAGCCATAAAATTATATAACAATAATTCTGGCTCCTTACGTTCTTATTTTGAAATCACGCTAAATGCAGTGTCTCTTTGCGTTCTTCAAGATTCGATGGAATAATATACTAGTGAAGTACAGATATCAGTTTAATCGATGTACTTTCTTACCTTTAAATGGTTGGTTTATACCTAACTTAGAAATAATATACGAGGTAAAAAAGCTGCGGAAATAAATGGGATAAAGGGAGATGACCTAGAGATGAGGATGGTGCAATCAGGATCACGATGATATTATTTCGATTCCCAGACTGGACAGGGTATAGTGTTCTAGATCAAAGGAATTCATTTCAGTTTGCTCCAGTTAACTCGGCTGCAAATGAATAACCCTGCAACGGACCGACATATGACTCAGTAAAAGAAAAAGGGGTGTGATATCTGTTCTTATGTCATGGTTACGGAATAAAATGTTTCCATGTGACGCTGGACTGGGACCAATACGTACAATAGAAGAAATAGAGAGGGAAGAAAACAGGGGAATAAAAGAGCC
Source organism: Octopus sinensis (assembly GCF_006345805.1). Lineage (NCBI taxonomy): Eukaryota > Metazoa > Mollusca > Cephalopoda > Octopoda > Octopodidae > Octopus > Octopus sinensis. The sequence continues at coordinate 67,245,053 of NC_043011.1, read as the reverse complement.
AGGAGATAAAAAGGTAGGAAAAAGAAGTCTTAGGAGATAAAAAAAAAAGGGGAAAAGACGAGCTAAGAAATAGCGAATCGGAGAGAAATGGAAAAATAAGTGAACTGACATTCACATCTTGATTTGTTCATAGGTTCCTCGTAGGTTGAAATAGGGCTATATAAGAGAAGTAGTGATTTCCACCCATGGTCGTTTATCACTTGTGTTTGGTCCCTACGAAGCACCATGTTAATCAATGATGAACTGATAATTGAACATATGGAGAAAATAAGTTTCTTTCCGAGACAACAATTTGTTATGAGAGTTGTGGATGTCGATGGCTGGGGTTTGTTTCGCAGTTAAAGCAGAATCTTTGGCTAATCGCGAAAGCGTACAGTACTGGATCAGTGATAAACGAATCAGTTATAACCGAAGATAAAAGTACAATGACAAAAAAAAAACAGGTAATAAAGGGATGTACTATATCTACCCTTGAACAAGCTGAGTAATGCGCACATATTTTACGTTAATGCAATGTGGATATCACAAAGAGAAATCATCGCTTTAATAGGCCATAAAAAATAATTTCAGGAATAGCTGATTGGTTTTATTAACATTGCGAACATTTCTCAAACAAGCCGCCGCTACATAATGTTCATTGAAATCGATCAAAATAAATTGCATTGAAAAATGACAAAGGAAATAATTTGAAAAAATAGCTTTTGGAAATTAATGGAACTTGATATGTACGGACACTTACTGGAAAAGTCAGAAGCCTGTCTCAAATTACTAGAGTTAGCAGCCAAATCTCACTCATATATGTAACTATTAACAAATATAATATCAAACATTGAAGTGAACAGCAAATGCATCACTATTGCTAAACTGCTTCTTTGCCTCGCTTCAGTGTCACGTCGATCAATTTGGACTTTTGTTTTGATGAGAGACAAAAACTTTATTCCCTAATGTATATCGTTTCCATATTTTAAGACGGTGTTGTGTTTTCCATGGTCAAAGCTTGGGTTATAGTTTGGAAATTATCTTCCTAATCCAATAAACAGCGTTCGCTGTATATTGTTAGGTAGATATGTGTTTCTCCGGTTACAGCGAAGGAACCACCTCCTCCCGTATCAAAAACAGGGATGAAAATAGAAAAAAAAGGGACAGTGCTGGCGGTTATTAGTACACTGCCGGCATGTCCCGAAACCTCGTCGGTGGGAATTTGTGCCACCGACGGAGGAAACTGTTATCCCCTCCCAATATAATAAATGAGGAATTTGTGATCTTCTTTCTTAAGGGAGAACTTTGTGAGGAATCTGGAAGGTCGGGAACAGGCGGTCCTGATCTCCATTGAAAGCCCGGATTAGACTCCGCAGGTGGCTGCGGAGGTCATGGCGGAAAATTATTTCTACAGGGTGATGGATTCCTTTACCAAGGATAAGTACAATTATCTCTTATGGGGGGTGGGGATTGTGACTGCAGGCGGCAAGAGACTTAATCGGGGAGGCAGAATAAGAGGTCTTAGTGCCACGATTTGAACTTGGTGATTTTGTTAAGAAGCTTAGCGCCTCAAGTTGAATATATTTGCTAAATTTTTTTTTATTGGTAAATGGCTCAGCGCCTCAATTTGTAACTGTTGTAAGAGGTTCAATACCTCATTTGTTTTAAAAAGCAACAAAGTTATTGGGAAGTAACAATCGGCGGTAGTTGGCTGCTTCTCCCACCAACCATCTCTTTTTTCATTTCCTTATCATGATTGTGTCTGTGTCCAGCCCGAAAGCTTCTATCTGTATTATGTCTTTATGACAAATGTAATCAGATAAAGAAGCTTGCTTCCCAACCACATGGTTTAGGGTTCAGTTCCACTGCGTAGCACCTTAAACTATTGCCTGCTACTATAGTCTAGTATCGACCAAAGTCTTGTGAGTAGATTTGGTAGGCTGAAATTGGAAGAAGCCCGTCGTGTATATATATAGATAGATAGATAGATACATGCATACACACACACACACACACACACACACACACACACACACACACACACATATATATATATATATATATATGGGGTGGGTGTAGATTTGTTTTTGTTTTTGATCCGCCACTATTGCTTGACAACTGAAGCTTGTGTGTTTGTGTCCCTGAAACTTAACGGTTCAGCAAAAGCGGCGGATAGACTTTTGCTCTCCGTTGTCTGGAATGTTGCTCCCAACTGTGGTCTCTATCTATCTATCTATCTATCTATCTATCTATCTATCTATCTACGGACGTGCTGTCACTTCGGCTCCGAAAGTAATCGTTTATTTTGATTATTTATAGCCCATATTTTGTGTACATTTTTGTAAATAAGGTGTGTAAGGCACCCAACTTTCGTTTGAGTGCTTTTCCAAGGGAGGAATTCGCCCCTAGGGGCAGTTTCAACCCTATTTAATTTGCGTATTTTTCTTCTCGACATTAAAAAATGTCGAGAAATGTTATTGTAGAACGCTGGTCGAATTCCTTTATGGACCAGGATTTTCCTAGACTTGAAACGCTAGGAGAAAAAAAGAACTTATGCACACACACACATTCGACAAAGACAAACCTGAGTGACGTGGTGGTGAACGCTGCAACCACTTGCGGTTACAGCCCTGTCACCACTACCACCACTAACAACAACAACAACGAGACTACTACTGCTACCACCACCACATCCACCACCACCACCACCACCACCACCACCACCACCACCACCTCATCCACTACCTCAACTATAACAAAAACAATAACAATGAGAACAAGAATAACAACAATTGCGCCACCATTTCGATATCTGCTGCCACGGCTGTCTCTTCTGCCACTGACACCACCGCCAACACCACCAACAAAAACAACAATAACAACAACAACAATTCCGTTCAGACCTTGTTTCCTCCAACACCAAGAACTGAAGGAGATAAACAAAAGACTGTGACCACCAAACAAATTGACGAAAGCTGCTCAAACCCAGGAACAAATTATGCAAGTAATTTTCCACCCCTTCCTACTTGCACAATCAAACATCAGACACCAAATACACCAATTTTACCAACTGCAGCCAACAACAACATCACCACCAACAACAACATCACCACCAGCAACAACAACAAAACAACAACAAATTTATGCTCCGTCCTTAACAGGCCGACCAGATTTCTTTCGACGTCTAGAGTCTTTCATAGGAACGTCTCGTCCTTTACTTTTAGTGGGGGATTGGGATGCCACCCTGGACACGCATCTAGACTACGTGGGCAGAGATAGCAATAGAAGGCGATGCAAATGCCTCAAAGACCTGCTCAGACGTTTCCAACTGTCTGACAAGTACCGACTGGACCACCCGAATGTGCCAATGTGGACATGGAGTAAGCGCATCGGGTCGTCCACATCATACTTAGATAGAGTATTCTGTAGGACAATAGATAAAAATAGTGTAGGTTGTCCACAATTTCATATAGTCAGTTACACAGATCACAAGTTTGTGACTTGTACACTTGACTTAGATAAGACACATAGGCAGGGTCCTGGTTACTGGAAACTGAACGCGTCTTTTACAGCACGACAGGTTTACAGGGACCGGATCAGCACATTAGTTAAGAGAGCTTTGACGGGTACCATCATCAACAACAGATGGTGGTATGCGCTAAAAAAAGCAATTAAAGCAGAATCAGTCAGATACAGTAAAGCCCTAACATTAGACCGAAATAAAATAGAGGGAGAATTAGTTAAGGTTTTAGAAGAGACGCTTAGAACTGGCATCGCGTCCAACGTACTGACGGCGAGATTGGCCCTCGACCAACAACTCAACGCCAAACTCGAGGGATGCGTTGTCAGAGCTAGGATGCGTGCCCTGAGAAACGAAGGAGTTGGAGCCGCCCAAGAGGCCCGAGTGGTGGAGACGCAACGAGGCAACAGAGCCACCATCAAGTCTCTTATAGATGAACAGGGGCGCGAATTGCTCGAGCCTAAAAGGATGTGTGGGGCTTTTCAACAACACTTCACCCAACTGTTTGGGAGAAGTGGTGGGTCAGAACGCAGAGTAGACTTTAGTGACTACCTGCATGCCTTGCCACGACTCTCAGCAAGAGAGGTGGAGTCTTGTGAAAGGCCTATCACAGCTGCGAACGTACAGGATGCGATAGAGGGCTGCGCGAGAGACAAGTCACCAGGCTTGGATGGTCTGCCCTACGAACTTTATTGTCATATGCCAGACTTATTTGGAGGCGTCTTGGCAGCTCTCTACTGCAACTAGCAGCAAAACGGGAGTATTCCTGCTTTGGTAAAGCGAGGAGCAGTGGCACTGATTAAGAAAGACCCAAACAAGGGGGACGTCATAGATAATTACAGGCCCATCACTCTGCTCAACGCAGATTTGAAAATTTTGGCCAAGTTGTTAGCCGAGAGGTTGGCGCTTGTCATCAAGAAACTAATCGACAAGGCGCAAACATGCGCCGTGCCGGGTAGAAGTATTCATGACAACCTCCATCTGATGCTCTACATCATAGACAGGGTAGTCAAGAATCCTGGCATGGGTGGGGCGCTGATCAATTTGGATCAATCAAAAGCTTTCGATAGGGTAGACAATCACTACTTGGAGGCTGTCCTTAAAGCGGCTGGTTTCGGTCCAGTTTTCCGCGGTTGGATCGCTGCCTTATACAGCGGCATCCGCTAAGTAGTTCGCGTAAATGGTCATCTATCCAGACCTTTTAACATAATGCGTTCGGTTCGTCAGGGATGCTCCCTCTCATCGCTGCTGTATGTATTGACTCTTGAGCCACTATTGCGGAAACTGGCGACGCTGAGGGGCATTCCACGAGAGCTGGGATGCGGGAGGAGCGTGTCTGCATACGCGGATGACGTCACCGTTATAGTGTCGAGCTACCAGCACATCGAGCTGGTCGGCGAGACACTAAAAGAATACGAAGCGGTAACGGGAGCAAAAATTAACCGGGAAAAGTCAGTGGGCTTGCGGCTCGGCACCTGGAGAAGCAGGCCCATGCCGTCCAACAGCGTCTCCATCGTGGGACGCTGGACGGACGGACCGGTTAAATTGCTCGGGGTCTGGTTCGGTCCGGACCTCCAAATGGAGAAGAACTGGGGCGAGATAACGACTAGGGTGGCTACTCTCACCGAGAAATGGGCTGAGAGAAAGCTATACCTAAAAGGTCGGGCGGAGGTGGCGAACGCGTACATCGCATCCGTCATCGAGTATCGTTTGACCGTCGTGCCTTGTCCCGACCCTACCATCACCAAACTGGAACGTATACTCTTCCGCTTCCTGCGGAAGGGAAACGTTCCGATGGTTAGGCGATCCATTTGCTGTCAACACCCGCTAAATGGAGGGCTGGGCGTGCCGTGGTTGATGATGCGCAGACATGCGCTGAGACTGCGACATCTCCGGCGCTTCATAGACGACGGTGAACAGGTGTGGTCGCTTTTTGTGCGGCGCGCTTTCCCGCAGCTCGTCTCCTTGGACGAACTACAGTCATAGATCAAGCTAGGAAAATTGCACCGCGAGTGTCGCGTTGCTCTCAAGCAACTCTGCCGTCCGGGATCGAACTTGTGCGACTCCATCACAACAAAGGCATTCTATAGAGGATTAGTGGAGGGGAGGTGCGACAACGAACTCGGGCAGAGTCTGGGCGTCGACGAGGAACACCTGACTCGCCTGTTCAGGACAACTTTCGGGCCGGGACCTATGAACAATCACCAAAGATCCCTGGCCTGGCAGTGCTATGGAGAAGCATTACCTGTTCGGGATAAGCTCTACAGACACGGATCCAGACACACTGGACCGACTTGCCCGAGATGCGGTCAGAGCGACGAAACCGTTCTGCACGCACTCGTGCAGTGTTCAACCATTTCAGACCTGTGGGCTTATGCCGAACGGCTGCTGTTACGCGTGGGACGAGTCCACCTATCGGCCGAGTCTATCGTGAAAGTTGCTCCGCCCCCTTCCCTCAACCGGGAAGGCAAGGCAGTTTTCATCGTACTGGTGGCCATGGTGAAAGAATGTGTGTGGTGGACCTGAGCGAAAGGATTAGAGACAAACACTTACCTCTCTGGCCAATCGCTCATCAACTTTTTCAAGTACCACTTGAAAAGGAAGGTGAGAATGGAGAGGGAAGTTTTGTCTCGCGAAAGATTAAAAAAAAGATGGGTGAATGTTGCAAAGATGGTGCGTGCGAGTCGCGAAAAAGAAATCGTAAAAAAGAAAGAGTGAGAGCATTTTGCTCTCATGTGGTTATTTCCTCAGTCTATCTGTGTTTCTGCCTGTTTGCTTATCTATCTGACTGTCTTTATTTTTACGTCCTTTAGTATCTGGACTGCGGCCATGCTCAAGTACCACCTTGAAGGATTCAACCGAACAAATTGACCACAGTACTTGACTGTTTTTCAATGCTTTTAATGAATTGCTAACTTACAGGGAAGGAAACTAACACAACACCGGTTATCAAGCGCAATGACAAATACATATACACACACACACACATATATATATATATATGTATG
>NC_043011.1:67213546-67233546 GCF_006345805.1 Octopus sinensis | reverse complement strand
AACAATTCCTATCATAGTAGGTGCATTAGGCATGATAAAAAAAATATTCAGACAAATACATAACAAAAACACCAGGACTTACAAACACATATAACATACAGAAAATTGCACTACTAGGCACTGCACACATCCTACACAGAACACTTTCCATACAATAACCATCAGAGCATCACAACAAATCACAGCACATACCCAAGGCACACAGAGCTGCGCTCGGTAGTGAAGTGAAAGCACGCTATAAAAATAAAACTACTGAATAATAATAAATAATAGTAATAGGAATATACCTATAGTTTTTTAACAGACATCAGCATATTCCCTAATGAACAGAAAGGATGTAAACGCGGATCCTACGGCTGTAAAGATCAACTACTCATCAATAAGATGATCTTAGAAGATTGTCACAAACGACACAAAAACTTATCAATAGCCTGGATAGACTATAAAAAGGCTTTTGATAGCCTACCACATAGCTGGATTAGGAAATGCCTGGAAATTTATAAGATAGCACCTACTCTGCGAAACGTCTTGACTGTAAGTATGAGATCATGGAGAACCACACTAACTCTGAACAGTGACAATGAATCCTTAAATGCTGGTGATGTTAACATTTCGTGTGGCATTTTCCAGGGTGACTCACTGTCACCACTCCTCTTTTGTTTATCCTTAATACTTCTCTCAAAGCTGCTCAATGACGCGCAGTACGGGTATAAAATATTTGATAAAAATATAAATCATCTCATTTACATGGATGATTTAAAGCTTTTTGCAAAAAATGACCAACAACTCAAGGGCTTACTAGAGATAGTCAAACAATTCAGTGACGACATCAGAATAGAATTCGGCCTCGATAAATGTGCAAAAGCTACCTTTATCAAAGGAAAAATGACAGAAACATCTAACGTTAACCTTGACCAGCAGAATGTCATAAAAGAACTAGACCCAGCGGAGAGCTACAAGTACCTAGGGGTAATTGAAGGGAACGGAATAAGGCATTCAGAGATGAAGAAAAGGATCAGAAGAGAATGCTATCGAAGAGTGAGAGCAATACTCAAGACAGAGCTGAATGCGAGAAACAGGATCGAAGCGATCAATGCATTAGCCATACCAGTCATGACTTACAGTTTCAATATTGTTAGCTAGTCAATTACTGAAATATGTCAGCTCGACAGAAAAATAAGAAAACTGTTGACAATGCATAGAATGCACCACCCTAAGGCAGATACAGAACGACTTTATCTGCCAAGAAAAGAGGGAGGCCGTGGTCTTTTGCAACTGGCAATAACAATGAAGATTGCTACAATTGGCCAAGACACCTACCTGAAAAACTCTGAGGACTGGATGTTAAAACTTGTCTCAAAACATGAAAAAAAGAAAGCATCATACTCAGTCACAAAACAGGCAAAGGAATATCTAAGTGAATTCCAAATACAACCAATTTCGGAAATAGAGATAGACATACAAGAAACAAGCACAAAAAAAGCTAGGCGCATGAAAACCCGTGCCAAAACTGCGGCCTTAGATATTCTCAATAATAAACGGCAAGAAAAACCTCTCTATGGCAAATACCCAAAGAGAGCGAATAATGCAGATATCGACAAAGCCAATGGCTAATGGCCTCTGGCTTAAAATCTGAAACAGAGGGGTTTATCATAGCAGCTCAAGATCAATGCCTACCAACAAGAAACTACCAGGCCAATATATTAAAGAACGGCAGTAGCCCAACATGTCGTGTATGCCGAAAACAAAATGAAAACATTGATCATGTTGTCTCCAAATGCAGTCTTCTAGCGCCTACAGAGTACCTCAACAGGCATGATAGAGCTGCACAATATATTTACTGGGTAATCTGCAAAAACCTGGATTTGCCTCATGAAAAAAACTGGTGGGAACACAATCCACCTCCAGTGCTTGAAAATGACCATATCTCACTCCTCTGGAACTTCACCATTCAAACTGACAGAAAGATAGATACAAATAGGCCAGACATCATATTGAAAGACTTCAGACAAAGAACATGCCTCCTCATCGATATGACTGTCCCAATCGATATAAACGTATCTGTCAAGACCTACGAAAGACTGAGCAAATATAAAGATCTTGAAATAGAAATCAGCAAAATGTGGAAGCTGAAGACGAAAACAATACCTGTTGTCATAGGTGCCCTGGGAATGATAGCGAAAGGGGCTGATAGCTACCTAACGCAGATACCAGGAAACCCCAACTTGGCAGAAATTCAAAAGATAGTACTCATGGGAACTGCTCATATCCTACGCAAAATACTTTCTATGTAATCCCAAGGTTTAAAACAAAAGTTTTTTTTATGTATTAGACATCCACTAGTACAACACAAAAAAATTCCAAATATATGGCACACTAGGCATAACAACAACGTAAACTTCCAACCTATTGTCTCTTGAGGTCTCTGGGTGAGACTTGGAGCCAACTTGTACAGACATAAAGCAAAAGTCAAACATAGAATAATAATAATAATAATAATTAATAATAATAATAATAATAATAATAATAAACACCAGGACTTACAAACACATATAACATACAGAAAATTGCACTACTAGTCACTGCACACATCCTACGCAAAACACTTTCCATACAATAACCATCAGAGCATCACAACAAATCACAGCACATACCAAAGGTACACAGAGCTGCGCTCGGTAGTGAAGTGAAAGCACGCTATAAAAATAAAACTACTGAATAATAATAATAATAATAATAATAATAATAATAATAATAATGATAATAATTTTGACCGATAGGACCCCACCTAAAAAAAACAAAAAAAAACAATATCACTGATGGTGATGGTGGTGATGATGATAATAATGATAGTAATAGTGCTGATAATCTATCTATCTATCTACACACAAAGAAACTTATCTATCTACACACACACACACTCAAATAGTTCAACCAACACAAATAAAGTATTATTTGACAGGCAAGAACTCTGGTGTTGAAGTCACTCAGCCACCCAACTCAGCAATGATGGCCGTCTCCCCACGAGCCAATCAAAGCTAAAAAATGATAACATTATCGTAGCACCAAAATGTTTTTGGAAACTAAAAGGAAAACTAAATCAGTATACCAAATCGCTTGTCCTATGGTTAATCTGGAAGCGCGTCTCCCAGGGAAGAGCCAGCCTGGGATCGAAAAGTCATCAACTGGCACAAACTCTCCTCCGAATACGGACATGGATGGTCACTTGAACGGGAAATCCCCCAACTCGAGCCCTCCAAGTTCACCACCACAACCACCACAGAAAGAAAAATGTAAGCGGAACAAATGGACCCGAGAAGAGTATAAAGAACTAATATACGCTTATTACTATGCATTAGGTAGGCCATCTCAACAGATACACACTGCAAACTCTTACAGTATATGGAGAACACGGAATCAAGACAGTAGGCGCTATTTGGACGAGAACAAATTAGCAAATGTGAGGAGGGATATCCTTAGAAATAACAGACTCACAGACAGTGAAATAAGCGCGATCAAGCACGCAACGGAAAATGACATAAATATAAGACACAAAGGAAATGAAGAATCAGATGAACAGTATAGCCCGCCACGAGGCTTAATTGAAAGACTGCCATCTGACCAAAGTACGCAAAGGCCTGAAGATACAAGAAATTCTATTGTACCTGTTAAAGATAGCCAGGAAAACGAAAAAACAACAGTAACTGAAGATCTCGCATTTGCTGAAGAACACAGAGAGTCTATGGCAGAAATGAGGCAGAAAATCCTGAATACGCTTGAAGTTGTACCTGTTAAAGATAGCCAGGAAAACGAAAAAACAACAGTAACTGAAGATCTCGCATTTGCTGAAGAACACAGAGAGTCTATGGCAGAAATTAGGCAGAAAATCCTGAATACGCTTGAAGTTGTAAGACATACAAGTATGAATGATAGAGAACCACTTCATAAACTCTCAAATACAAACCAAAATAAAAAACAAATCCAAATTGGCTACTATGTAACAAATGAAATAATACGAGAATTAAAACCTGATTTAACTGAGTTAAATGAAATTATTTACGCTTCTGCTAGGGCAATTGAAACCAGCTGTATGCCCCCGAAAAAACAAAGAAAACAAAACCTGGGAAGAAATCAAACCTGGAGAAGTAAAATTGAAAAAGAGATTGAATTTATGAGAGGGGAAATATCAATATTAAATGAACTAATATGTGGAAATGATGTAAGATCCAGAACAGGAAGAAAGATGAAGAGAAAATTTGGATCCTCACCAAGAGAAGAACTGATATCAATAAGAGAAACGCTGAAACAAAAAGTCCAAGCAAAAGCCCAAAGAATACGAAGACTTGAGAAGAGAAACAAGTTTTACAAGCAAAATAAGCTGTTCACATCCAAAGCCAAAAAATTCTACAGAGAAATAGGGAAGGAGAAAGTGACCGTTAAAGACCCCCCTCCCATGGAAGAAGTTCAAAACTTTTGGAAAAGGATTTGGAGTGACAAGAAGACGTACAACATAAATGCAGACTGGATTATACAAACTGAAGGATCCTACCAAAATTTACAACAAGCATGGGAAGACATCACAATAGCAGACCTAAGAAAGGCACTCACGAAGGCCCATAATTGGAAATCCCCCGGTAAAGATAGGGTGCCGAATTTCTGGCTCGCATCGCTCCCATGCGCACACGGTAAGCTAGTTCAGCTGCTCAATGGAATTATGAGAGATCCAAAGAAAACACCTGAATGGTTAGCAAGTGGTATTACTTACCTACTCCCAAAGAATAACGAAACCAACCTTCCAAAAAACTATCGGCCTATAACCTGTCTATCCACCACGTATAAAATCCTAGCATCTATCCTGGCGGAGAAAACATGCATTCATGGAGAAGAACGATATTTTCCCCATTGAACAAAAAGGGTGCCGCCGAGGCTCTTACGGATGCAAAGATCAACTGCTAATCAATCCTATGATCCTTGAGAACTGTCACAACAAGCGCAGAAATCTCAGCACCGCATGGATTGACTACAAAAAGGCCTTCGACAGTATACCGCATCCATGGATCTTGTGATCGCTGGACATCATCAAAATTTCCCCTGTGATTTCAAACTTCCTGAAGCACAATATGCCGTTGTGGAATACGAATCACCAATTATACCACTCTAATGGAGTACTTGCCTCAGAAAATATAAACATCAACTGTGGAATTTTTCAAGGTGACTCACTTTCACCTTTAATATTCTGCATAGCCCTAATACCCCTTACAAGTGAATTAAACAGAACAGGGTATGGGTATAAAATTGTCAATAAAAAAATAAGCCATCTATTTTATATGGATGACTTAAAACTTTATGGTAAAGACAATAATGAACTTGAAGGCCTATTGCGCACCGTGAAAGCATTCAGCGATGACATCGGGATGGAGTTTGGACTTGAGAAGTGTGCCGATGCCACTTTCCAGAAAGGGAAAGTGAAGACCACAAATTCAGTCGTGTTAGATGTTGACACAGTCATAAGAGAGCTTGAGCAAGAACAAACATACAAATATTTAGGGATAAATGAAGGCTCTGGTATTCAGCATGCAAGCATGAAAGAGAAAATCAGGAAGGAATGTTATAGGAGAGTTCATGCAGTCCTGAAATCTGAACTAAATGCACGTAACAAGGTGTTAGCTATAAATTCCTTAGCAGTTCCAGTTGTTACTTATAGCTACAATGTGTTGAACTGGAATATCAGTGAAGTAAAGAATATAGATAGAAAAATACGCAAGCTGCTGAGTTGTAATAGGATGCACCACCCAAAGGCAGACGTAGATCGCCTTTACCTTCCCAGAGCCCAAGGAGGTCGAGGCCTGATCCAATTTGAACTAGCTTACAAAACAACCACAATTGGACTGGCCAAATATCTCGAAATATCGAATGACTGGATGCTAAAGCTCGTGGAAAATCACGAGAGACGAAAGAAGCTTCATTCTATCATAAAGCAAAGCAAAAAATTTGCTATTGATCTCGTGCAGGATACCCAAACTGAACAACCCGACGGAAGTACGGCAACTTTTGTTGCAAAGAAGGTGAAAATGATGGCAATGAAAAAAGCGCACGAGCAATTGGCTGATAGATGGGAGGAGAAACCTCTGCACGGCAAATATGTGACCCGTAGCAAACAAGCTGATGTTCACCAGAAGCAAACCCATCAGTGGCTACGGAGCTCAGGGCTAAAAGCAGAGAGCGAAGGTTTCATCCTGGCTGCTCAAGATCAAATCCTATTAACCCGGAACTACCAGGCCAATGTGATAAAAAACGGAGCAGACCCAAAATGCCGATTCTGCAACGACATGATTGAAACAGTGGACCACCTAATCTCTGGATGTAAAGTCTTAGCACCAGTGGAGTATAAATTAAGACATGACAGAGTTGGCCAATATCTACACTGGCTAATAAGTCGGCATTACAAAATCAAAACTGCCGACAAGTGGTATAATCACCACCCTGAGGCTGTAACTGAAGGAGAAAATGTAAGGATTCTGTGGGACTTTCCAGTACATACAGACCGAACCATCAAAGCCAATAAACCGGATATTGTTGTGAAAGACCAAAACAAAAAAGTTTGCTTATTGATCGACATGAGCATCCCCTGTGATCATAATATCTCGGCGAAAGGGTTTGACAAGCTCAGAAAATATAAAGACCTACTCTTTGAAATTGAGAAAATGTGGCATCTCAAGGCGGTTACAATACCAGTGATCGTAGGAGCACTAGGAATGATCAAGAAGGGAACCGAAAATTATATGAGAATGATCCCTGGCTTACCATCCCTGCAAGAAGTGCAAAAGATTGTCTTAACTGGTACATCACACGTATTGAGAAGAGCATTGTCGATGTGAGAACTGTCGCTGCTCATGTATTTTAATTTAACTTAAAAAAAAAAATAATAAAAGAATGAACGATCTACTGAGTTTGGTTTAATGGCCTACCAATGTATACTATGAGTTTCTTTGCCCTAGGAGTCGGGAAGACACTCGGCAAGCAATGGAAGCAAATTTGACAGAAGAAAAAAAAAAGTAATGATAATAATAATAATAATAATAATAATAATAATAATAATAATAGTAATGATCGTAGCACCAGCCATTGTTATCTTGTTAATACATGCAATCTTTTGCATACGTACTTGCTGTGTATATTATATCATTTACAAGTAACTCGGACCGCCATTACCAGTTCCAAATAAAAGTAAGAACATTCATTAAACTATTCTGCGATTGAAGAATTAGTTGGTGTTTGAATAAAAATAAAGAAATATAGTATAGAACCGTGTCTGTAAGCAGACGTCTGAACGCCTGTATCTAACAATATATATATATATATATATATAATATATATATATATATATATATATATATAGATAGATAGATAGATAATAGATAGATAGATAGATAGATAGATAGATAGATAGATAGATAGATAGATAGATAGATAGATAGATAGATAGATAGATAGATATAGATAGATAGATAGATAGATAGATAGATAGATAGATAGATAGATAGATAGATAGATAGATAGATAGATAGATAGATAGATAGATATGTATGTATGTATATATATACAGACAGACACGCACACACATTCACACAAGCATATACAAGAACACACACAGACACCACACACACACGTTATATTTATACAAGTCAAAGTCTTAGGTGCGTTTAATGTTTGCCGTTAATTATAGAGAATTTAATTGAATTCTTGTGATGAAGGAGACGAATAATCTCCGCATAAAAATGTTCAAATAGATACGTAAGCTTTATTATCTCATGATCCGTAGTTTGTATAAGTGCCATGGTTTATCGTCGATGTTCTTAGAGCTGTTCGTTCGGCTAGGTTAGCATTTAGCGAATGATAAATAATTGGACTTCGTAATCTCTTTTTCAGTGATATAAGATATCTTAAGAATGCATTATTTAATATGTTCTTTGAATTTTGAAGTAACTAGATGCATTTAGATGGAGATTTGACAACTATTCCCTCGCTGAAATGTTTATGCTTAAAGTGTCGGATAATCATTGAAGAAAATATACAAAGACATATTCAAGGAAGGAAGATTTCTTTCGTGATTCTTTGAAAATATTATAGTATATGACTGAAAATGTACACGCTTCAGAAACATCATAGGTAAACTTAGTGCATTTAATTTTCATATCTAATTTTATTATTATGGCCGGGTTCCAATCCGGGCCGCTGCAGAAAAGTCTATCCGCCACTCCTCTCGGTCCATCATCACTGCTTTGATGTCCCGAATACATCGCAGGCCAATGTTTGCAATCAATATATCAATGTAAATGTGAGATATTTTCTTCTTCTTACATCACCATGAAGTGGATTCCCCAATGGAGGCGCACATAGTGACCAGATAGTCGCAGGCCCCTTTGCCTAACCTTAAAGTTGGATATGTTCATCGCATCAACTCTAATCACATTCAGCTATAATTACAGGAACGCTTTTTCACTTCCAGTTATCAAGGATTTGTTACCACAGCAATTCTTAGGCATTCTGTCCCACATCATATTACGTGGCTACGCCGGGTATTTATGGAAGATGGGATAAAGTTAATTTACGTGTCCTAAACCAAATTTTAAGTATTTCATTTTCTTGTACGGATACACCGAGCGCATTAACATATTAAGATGGCATACTCCCACCCAATACAAGAAGTGAAAAGCAACGTCAGGTTCATGACTTCAACCGACTACTAGAGAGATTCAGAGATATCAGTTTCTAGAATGTGGCTCGGTCATTTGTATTCAGGGCTAGCAAAAACAAAAAGGAAGAAATATTCTCAGGAATCGAAGGTTCTCAAGATTATAACAATAATTCCACATGTCCAAGAAAGGTGGAATCCTGTGACATGTAGCTGCATGTGACCGCCCAGCCATCAGATCTAGGCACGTAAGTGACATGGAAAACAAATATTCTCTGCACTCTCACATACAAACACATGTGTACATGTATATATATATATTATTTTCTATCTTTTTCTTGTTTCAGCCATTGAACTGCACACCATTTGGGAGCACTGCCTTGTGTGCATCAAACATACGCACACACACACACACACACACACATACACGCATATATACATAAATATCTACCCATATGGGTAGATATTTATGTATGTCTATATGTACGCACATACACTCAAAGTAAGAAATGATAATTTAGCAGTGAAGTTACTCAAACACTAAAATCGGTAAAACAATTTCAACAGAAACTGTCGCACCATTTCAAATTTATGAGCACACTGTATATTTTATGCTGCTTTTTAACACCAGGGCTGGTATAGCCAACCAGTCCTATAATTAGGAGATATTCCAGTCGTGGATGTATAGATTTTCCTTGTTTTCCATTATTTTTTCCTTTTTTCTTAAACAGTCAATAACAACGATGTCTTTGTCAACTACGTTCTTCAATGTTCAGAACACTGCAATATCTTTGTGGTAAATATTTAATCATGTTTTTCGAAGTTCAAAAGATGCAGTAAGCATCAAACAAACAACAACACTTCGTTCGGACTCCAGATTAATGTATATACAAATGTATATACAAATGATTTATATTTTTTCGCTTTTTAATTTCAAATTAATTTGTAAAATACATATTGTTAGCATGCTATTATAATCGAAATCCAGCCATAATTCTGATTAACATCAGTTCAATCATATCAGCCTTTTTAAAAGAAGTTTCTGGATCCAAATACTAAAAAGTGAGACCAATCTCCCTTTCATTTTGACTATTCATGCCGAGTCAAACCGAAGGTTGATGTATTTTTGTTTTTTTTATTCCCTTCTGTTCTAAATTTACACGCTTTTTCGACAAATGGTGATATGAATGGTATTGACAAGTTTTACAGCTGAAGCAGAGCAAGCTCTCTGCTTGACATTCGTCTCTTCAAGAACTATATATACATACATATATATATACATATATACATACGTATATACATACATATATACATACATATATACATTCATATATACATACATATATACATACATATATACCGATATACATAAGCCCAGCGGTTTTCAAAGGACGGTTTACAAGTTGAAAAGCTGACCTAGCCGATAGAGTCATTGGTTGGGAATGAGAGAAATTCTAGAAAAAAACGTAGTCTTTGTATACAGTCGCACTGACTAACAATCTGTCCGTGTTTTGGTGATGGCCATCACAGAGCGGCTATGAAAGAAATCGAACCAATGACGCCTAGTCGCACAATCTCTAGAAACGACATGGACTACCTCTGTTTTAAATACCAGAAATAATATTCGCTTTTCATTTTTGTTTCTTTGGGTCTTGAGGTTTTGAGGGAATCGTACAATATTGAATGTAATACACTGTAAAACAGCGACACGTATCGAAGTTTACATTCAACTTTGGATAACATCAAAGTCACGTAAGTCTAAAAGAAATTTAAGAAAGACAAAAAAATCAACAAAAACCATGAAATGAAACAAAATATCGAGTGAACAATAAACAATGATTGAAATAAGTTTCCAGAAGTCTGTATTGTATCGATTCGACATTAAGCTTTGAATCGAATTTCAGCACAAACTTATTTCATGCCAGAGCACACTTTTGTCGCTGTCAGGTGTTTACAAAAGGTTGTTAGATTTGAACGATCATTATGCTGAAGGCAAACGTAAGTCGTAGTGCATTCCACTGTAAGGGAAATCTTGATGGCATATTTAAACGATTGTGAACTGAACTATTTACGATAGAAGCAAAAACTTTATTATACGAAGACATATTTAAATACTTGAGATTGCATAGATACTTCTAGTGAAATAAACCATCGTATATACGAAGAGAGTAATTTAAGTACTGGATTGAAAATCATTAATCAACGTTATTTTCGGTTTAACCTCACCCATCGGCGGACTCAATTATATGTAAGAACCATATAGAGGGCGCTACGAACTTAATACATGGATAAGTTCCAATTCGATTCATATTGTTGCTAGTTTTTAACTTCTGGAAGGAAATGGATCCTTCATACAAAACATCGAGTGTGGTTAAAAATTACTTTTTCATTAAAGAGATAATATTGGTTTCAATTTTCGGTTCATGCCTAGCAATCTTGTGGGAAGGTTTAAGTCGATTACATCGGCATCAATGCTTAACTGGTATTTATCTTATCGTCCCCGAAATGAAATAAGGCAACGTAGACCTCAGCGTAATTTGAACTCAGATTAAAAAGACGGTAGAAATGAGGCAGAGCATTTCGTCTGCTCACCACCTTCACTCAACTAGGAACGTAGCAACGGACGAAATACTGCTAGATATTTTGACCGGCGTGCTAACGATTCTGCCAGCTCGCCGCCTAGTTTAGTTGATAAATGAATGAGTTCAAATAGTTCCCACATTGAATTCAATAGACTACAGATGTTTCCACACATCATTGGTGTATGTGTATGAGTGGGCACGTAGCATACTATACAATAGAAATATATTTAGGTTCACGAGATTAACAGTTAACGAAAATACATGTAATGTGCGGAGAGAAGATAACAACAGAAAGTCGTGCTTAGCGGACAGGATTAATTCTGATGATCAAATCAGTGATTGAATGCGTTCCACTTGTAAGTAGAAATCTTAGTCATGTATGTTTGTGTGTTTAATATTCTCACTTCGAACTTTTCGCGTGCCGGGTTCAATCTACTCTAACACAAACTTAACCAACTATTCTCTAGCATAGGAGTCGGTGAATTTAATCATTTCCAGTTTAATGCGGTAAATGGTAACCCGGAAAGTGTATTGAAAACCTGTTTCGGTTTGAAAATTGCATTAAGGACACACATGTCTGTGAAATAACAGACATTAATTGATTAATTTCATTTAATCGAATAAATGAATTCTTGAATTTGTCCAAACATCACTTGCAAACGGTGCTGGCTTCTTTCGGTCCCCGTAAGTTAGGGTCCGGCAAAAAGACGACTACAGAATAATTTAGAAGCTGAAAGAAAGATAATTAATGGGGTCGATTTCTTCAATTAAACCCTTCTAAGCAGTGTCCTAGCATTATCGTAGTTTCATAACTGAAGCAAATTAAAGAATATATATATATATATATATATATTATATATATATATATATATATAAAATCTGGCTATGTCTGCATCTCTTCATAAAGTTCCTTGTTCGAATCATCATACATAATTGCTTTTTCCTTTTGCCGGAGGAGGGGAAGTTTGGGCTTTTTGTCTGAACATGTTCTTTTTTGTCAGAGGGGAGTGAGGAGTTTTGGTGTCTGTAAGGTGAGGCTGGGACGAAGAGGGTATGAGTGGATCTTGGGTGGTTCTGGGATGGGGCGGGGGTCTGTGTCCATTTGACTTGCTTTTTTCTTTTTCTCTCTTTCCCGTTTTCTCCCATTCACTGTCGTTTTCGTTTTCTTATTTCTTTCGTTGCTGTTGGTGGTATTACCTCATCCTTCCTCATTTGTTCTTCTGACATTCTGGACGGCGAAGGGCAGTCTGCTCTAAGGTGACCTTTCAGACCACATCGAGGGGTCCTGCCCTCCATCCTAACCCTCATTATGAAATCACCCAATGTAACCGATTCTGTCATGTTTTCGCTAGTTTCTCTCAACCCCTGGATAATCATATCCAGTGTCTGACCTTTCCAGTGTCTACTTCCTGTCTTCGTGGCCTGAAGAACCGCTCTCTTTTCCTCATTTCCGAGTAAGACAGCGGCTGCTATCCAGGTTACATCAACTTCCGGTGGTATATCTTCCACCCTAATCCTGGAAGCATGCCTTCCAAGGTGTTGGGGTATAAATACCACTTCTCTTTTCACCGGGGTTGCAGAATGCTTCCTCGCTATCTCTGCCTCTCTAAACGTATCTCTATCGTTTGGCTCCTCTGGCTTTCTGTATCTGCTTTGTCGACATTATGTTCACATTTCCTGCTTCCACTGAGTAAGTTTTGTGTACTATTGTACGTTCCTGTTTGTCATTTACTATTTCTTGCGGGGTGTATAATTTAACTTTATATCATTCACGACTAAGTATCTTTTTATAATATTTCAATTTTTTCCCCAATTTTATTTCGTCGTTTTGACACTTCGTGACTTCTACGAAGTCCTTTTTTCTCTTTTGCTATTTGTTTACCGATTTGCACAACAGTTTGCAATAACTTCGTGTTGAAGTGAAACTAACGGTTTTTGTGGGCTCTCGAAAGGCTTGCAAACATCTTCCACGCTAAAATTGTTTTTCTCTCAGCACACGATCTCAGATCAAATCACTTGCTATGCAAGTATATCTCCGTATTTTTAAAATCACTGTGGACAAATGACAGCGATGATCCCCTCAGTCTCTCCAATATTTTAAATTCTAAACAGAGACAATCGGTGACAGAGAGTGGGGTTGCCAAAATTTCCTAATTCTCACCCTAATTCTAATGCTATTTTATAGCATGCAAATGTATTTTGGGGGAAATATTGAAAAACATCAATGCATGCGTGAGTGATAAAGAAAGAAGGGGAGTAGTCTTTGGATGTGCTAGAAACAACAGCCAAATCGCCTTTAAATCACTTTTCCCTGTGAAAATAATAGGCTGTGTTGCAAGTAGCTTGCTTACCAACCACATGGCTCCAAGTTCAGTCCCACTGCGTGGCAGCTTGGGCAAGTCTTTTCTACTATAGCCGCGGGCCAACCAAAGCCTTGTGAGTGGATTTGGTAGACGGAAACTGAAAGAAGCCCGTCGTATATATGTATATATGTATATATGTATATGTATATATATATATATATATATATATATATATATATATATATATATATGTGTGTGTGTGTGTGTGCGTGTGTGTGTATGTGTGTGTGTGTGTGTGTATGTTTGTGTGTCTGGTTTGTCCCCCCAACATGGCTTGACAACCGATGCTGGTGTGTTTACGTCCCGTAACGTAGCGGTTCGGCAAAAAGAGACCGATAGCATAAGTACTAAGCTTACAAAGAATAAGTTCTGTGGTTGATTTACTCGACTAAAGGCGGTACTCCAGCATGGCCAAATGACTGAAACAAGTAAAAGAGAAAAAAGAGTAAAGAGTAATTCTTTTATTAATGAAAATGTTCTTCCCATAGTTTTCAAGTGCTAAAACAAATTGGCCGAAATAGGTCCGGAGTCGGACGATGAGGGACGGGGTGTAAAAAAATGAGTTTTCAAAACATTTTTCATATAAAAATGCCCCCCAAACTCATCATTTCGAAAGCTGTGGTTTAAAAAAAATCGGGGGAAATCCGCGAAAGAATCTTCCCCACAAAGTTCTTTATAATTATAACCTATTCAGCTTGAAAGGGATTTGTACAAATTTCCACTAAAAGATACCCATCTTCTGGAAAATAATGAGGGAAAAATGTCAAATCATGAGAATTTTCCGAACCTCCTCACTCCACTCCTTCGAAAAATTTTTTTTCCCACAAATCCCTTTATGCTCTGAAGCTACAGCATCCAAGCGGTATTTATAGAAAATTTTGTTAAAAAACTATCTATTTTTCTGGATGTCTTGAAGTAACAAAGTCGGGGGCGTATGTGTCTGTTTGTGTCTGTTTGTGTGTCTGGTTTGTCCCCCCAACATGGCTTGACAACCGATGCTGGTGTGTTTACGTCCCGTAACGTAGCGGTTCGGCAAAAAGAGACCGATAGCATAAGTACTAAGCTTACAAAGAATAAGTTCTGTGGTTGATTTACTCGACTAAAGGCGGTACTCCAGCATGGCCAAATGACTGAAACAAGTAAAAGAGAAAAAAGAGTAAAGAGTAATTCTTTTATTAATGAAAATGTTCTTCCCATAGTTTTCAAGTGCTAAAACAAATTGGCCGAAATAGGTCCGGAGTCGGACGATGAGGGACGGGGTGTAAAAAAATGAGTTTTCAAAACATTTTTCATATAAAAATGCCCCCCAAACTCATCATTTCGAAAGCTGTGGTTTAAAAAAAATCGGGGGAAATCCGCGAAAGAATCTTCCCCACAAAGTTCTTTATAATTATAACCTATTCAGCTTGAAAGGGATTTGTACAAATTTCCACTAAAAGATACCCATCTTCTGGAAAATAATGAGGGAAAAATGTCAAATCATGAGAATTTTCCGAACCTCCTCACTCCACTCCTTCGAAAAATTTTTTTTCCCATAAATCCCTTTATGCTCTGAAGCTACAGCATCCAAGCGGTATTTATAGAAAATTTTGTTAAAAAACTATCTATTTTTCTGGATGTCTTGAAGTAACAAAGTCGGGGGCGTATACATCTGTAGTACTGTCCTTTTTATACGAATTTTTCATTTCATGTTTATTTCATTCATTGTTTGCTATGTTCCCTCCTCCCCCTCTCTCTCACTCATACAATGCAAAGCTTTCAGACGGGTTGCTGAATTAAAATCTCTATGTTGCGTCGAGGGGAAGGTAAAACTTGACAAACTACTCTCCCTCTGTTGTTGGGTTACCGTGATGCTTGTTTAAAAATGTGAGATTATAACTATGATAAAATAATGAAAGCAATATTTACTAAGCAAGTGAGCACTATCATACAAAAAGATAATTAGACGTAAAAGATAAAGATTTTTACAAATGGGAATCAAATGTGTAAATATTATCAAGAGGCCAGCAGAAAACCGCCCGGAATGAGGTCTTTCAGCTAATATACATAATAAGAAAGAGGACAATGAACAGAAAATTAACACAACAGAGGAGGGAGAGATTTGACAACTATCATAATATTTAATACTTACAAAACGAAAGAATATAGTTGTTTTGGATGCTGGAACCTAGTCTTTCATCACCAGAAGATTGTTAGAGGTGAAAAAAAAACTAAACGATTGGCAAAATAATTTGGCTTGAAGAAGAATATATAACAATGCATATATATCTCTGTGTGCACGTGTTTGTTTGTAGGTGTGTATGTGTGTCAGTGTGTGTGTCAGTGTGTGTTTGTATGTATTTGCGTAATGAATTAGTTGTTAAGCAGGGATTTCGGATGTAAAGCCATAATTATTGCGTATAAGCAATTGTATACACATGTATATCTATTCTCATTTATGGATCGACATCAAACTATTTAAATATGCTTGTACAATTCCTTGTATAATTACGATTTAAGCTTTTGATAACTTATCACACCGATTTATATTTTCTGATTCAATGGATATGCTTGTAAAGTGTCCCTATGAATGCGTGTATATTCGCAGGCGGTGCGTATGTTTCTATGTGTGTGACAAATCTTTTCCAAGATAGTAATGGATTATGGATTAATACAATTAAATTAAGATTATATCAATTAAGCAGAAAGTACGTGTTATGGATTAGAGTAATACATGTAATTAAAACGGTACTACCCACTTAATTAAAACAGGAAATTAAATTTGTGGAAGAAAGCGAACTGACAAAGGATTCAGTTTGTGTAGGGGGTGGTTTGGAAGTTCTGAAAGTGGACTCTTGGAAGAAACGAAATAAAAGAGAAAAATGGTGCACTGGTTTTATATTCCATGAAGTCGGATAGCCCTTAGCGGCGGGGCTCCATTTAGTCTCTTTCCTTCTTCGAATACTTGTTTTGCCAGCTGTTGCTTCAATGCTATTCACCGAATACAAATACGAGGGGCGTTCAATAAGTAATGCCCCTGACCCACTTCCCATAGCAGTAGAGCAACGACACTTGGCACAGTTATTAGTCTTCTTTTCCATAGGAACCACCCAGAGTTACGCATTTCTCCCATCGTTTGATGCAGCTCTAGAGACCGTTTTTGTAGAAGACCCCAGCTTGGTCCTCCAACCACGATCTGACTTCAGAAATCAAGGCTGCATCATCTGGGAAATGCTTTCCTTTCAAAAACAACTTCATGGGTGGGAAGAGGTGAAGATCCGAGGGTGCACGGTCAGGAGAGAAGGGCGTTGGGGGAGGAGTTCATAGCCGCACGCCTGTGCTTCTGATCTGGCGACCATCGAGTTGTGGACCGGAGCGTTGTCCTGCAGGAGGAGGATGCCTTTGCTGATCTTGCCCCGCCTCTTGATTTTGATAGCTTCTCTTAATTTCCTCAAAAGTGAAGCATAATAGGCTCCTGTAATTGTGGTACCCTTTGCCAGGAAATCTGTCATCACTACTCCGTCCTGGTCCCAGAAGACTCCTAAAAAAGATAGCGCATCACACACTCCAGTCACCCACTAAGTATAATAGGGTTATATGCAAAACGCCGTTTGAACTGGTTATTTAAAGATGTTATCTGCTTGATAAAACGGCAAGTGGACTTACAGCTGACACGTATATAGTCACAAGAGTGGATCGTGGAGTGTTGACCGTATTTACACGAAGATCCTCTAGTGCTACAATATGTATTCGCAAACGTGTCTAGCCTGGTGACTCGGTCTAGTGGCTCACTCCATACATAATCTCCAGGAAATGACAGACTGATTTTCTATGTTCAGTGTCAATCTTCCGTCTATCAGTAAATGTGAAAAACACTGAAAACCACCAACATAAACTCGGAGTGCTTCAATGCGAATCTATGAAACTTTTGAAAGTCCTCCTATGAATTTAATAAAAAGAAATAACGTGTTTAGGTAACATCATTTCTGAAGACAACAAACTGAATGTAACATGGGTTTTAATCAAATTGAAGAAGAACCACGATGGTCGATTGGGAAGTTTGCTATTAAAGTGTCAGCAAAACGCAAAGTAGTAATATCATTCCCGTTGTATCCTGCATATCGGAAAGCTGATGAGCTGCCCGATGCTGTAGTTACGATCCATGATGAAGATTTCTTGGCGGGAACACATAAATAAGATTAATGTTGAAGCTGCCCTAAGTGAATCCCATGCCACTGGATGGGGGAGGCTACAATCTACAATGATGTGTTCTACACTGTTGAGGTGGACGTCTCACACTCTGTTAAAAATATATACGCCATCAAACGGCATCATAATGAAGCGGGCGGCTCGATTGTGACTGCATGAAAGAAGAAAGCGACTGGCGTCAAAACAGGCGACTGGCGTCAAAACAGGCGACTGGCGTCAAAACAGGCGACTGGCTAGAAAGGAAGTTGTCGATGTTACTCAGTCATATTGGGTGAACAAGGAAACAGTGAATAGCCTCGCAAAAGATCCACTACACCAACACTACCAACAGTATTCTGTATCGCAAGTAGTCAGAGTTGTGCCTGCACATTTGCTCCATATTCTCGTGACTGTTGAAGAACACCCCCACCTCTCTCTCTCTGTACATGTAATATACATACATACATACATACATACATATATATATATATATATATATATATATATATAGCAATAATAATTCTCTAAACGAGATATAGACAGTAACTGCTCCATAACAAAAGGGCCATTAGCCATTTGAATGTGGCTAGGGACAGGGCAGGGCGGTGGGGGTGTTACTGATGCATTTAGCCCCAAGCGATCATCAACGTCACCAGATAGGCTTGACACCATCACGGTGTCCTCTATCCTGCAAAGGGAGATCATTCCCCGAAGAAGCGGATGCCACATACGGACCCAGATTTCAAGGTGTTTGCCTCTCGTCAACGTATGGTAGACACCGCCCCTCGACGAACGACTCTCTGTGCAGGATATTTATATATAGATTTTCACGTAAATACATTTACTGATTTCGAAAATCTGTTCGACAGCAATAATAATTCTCTAAACGAGATATAGACAGTAACTGCTCCATAACAAAAGGGACATTAGCCATTTGAATGTGGCTAGGGACAGGGCAATGTTATTGATGCATTTAGCCCCAGGCGATCATCAACGTCACCAGATAGGCTTGACACCATCTCGGTGTCCTCTATCCTGCAAAGGGAGATCATTCCACCGCCCTGCCCTGTCCCTAGCCATATTCAAATGGCTAATGTCCCTTTTGTTATGGAGCAGTTACTGTCTATATCTCGTTTAGAGAATTATTATTGCTGTCGAACAGATTTTCGAAATCAGTAAATGTATTTACGTGAAAATCTATATATAAATATCCTGCACAGAGAGTCGTTCGTCGAGGGGCGGTGCCTACCATACGTTGACGAGAGGCAAACACCTTGAAACCTGGGTCCGTATGTGGCATCCACCTCTTCGGGGAATGATCTCCCTTTGCAGGATAGAGGACACCGTGATGGTGTCAAGCCTATCTGGTGACGTTGATGATCGCCTGGGGCTAAATGCATCAGTAACACCCCCACCGCCCTGCCCTGTCCCTAGCTACATTCAAATGGCTAATGTCCCTTTTGTTATGGAGCAGTTACTGTCTATATCTCGTTTAGAGAATTATTATTGCTGTCGAACAGATTTTCGAAATCAGTAAATGTATTTACGTGAAAATCTATATATAAATATCCTGCACAGAGAGTCGTTCGTCGAGGGGCGGTGCCTACCATAAGTTGACGAGAGGCAAACACCTTGAAACCTGGGTCCGTATGTGGCATCCGCTTCTTCGGGGAATGATCTCCCTTTGCAGGATAGAGGACACCGTGATGGTGTCAAGCCTATCTGGTGACGTTGATGATCGCCTGGGGCTAAATGCATCAGTAACACCCCCACCGCCCTGCCCTGTCCCTAGCCACATTCAAATGGCTAATGTCCCTTTTGTTATATATATATATATTTATATATATATACATGTATGTATCGTAAGGATGTTGTAATTTCAATAAATCTGCGACCAGAACTGAATTACAATTATGAGTAGCAGTCAAGACGAGAAGTAAAAGAGAATGGTCGGGGGTATTATCAGAGTTTGGCACTGTGAACACACCAACTTCGCTTAAACGGTCACACGCACATGTACACACACACACGTATGTATCGATTACTTTTGTTTATTCACTTTTTAATCGATAAATGTGCTCCAAAGTCTCCTTTGTTGTACACTTATTAAAACAAATTTATTTAGGGACGAAATGATTATTTTGGTCACACCTGACGTTTCATGCAATTTATTTGTTAGCTTAAGATAAATAC
>NC_043011.1:67191046-67208546 GCF_006345805.1 Octopus sinensis | reverse complement strand
AATAATAATAATAATAATAATAATAATAATAATAATAATAATAATAAAGCAAGAACACACATACAAATATTTAGGGATAAATGAAGGTTCTGGTATTCAGCATGCAAGCATGAAAGAGAAGATTAGGAAGGAATGTTATAGGAGAGTTAGTGCAGTCCTGAAATCTGAACTAAATGCACGTAACAAGGTGTTAGCTATAAATTCCTTAGCAGTTCCAGTTGTTACTTATAGCTACAATGTGTTGAACTGGAATATCAGTGAAGTAAAGAATATAGACAGGAAAATACGCAAGCTGCTGAGTTGTAATAGGATGCACCACCCAAAGGCAGACGTAGATCACCTTTACCTTCCCAGAGCCCAAGGAGGTCGAGGCCTGATCCAATTTGAACTAGCTTACAAAACAACCACATTTGGACTGGCCAAATATCTTGAAATAACGAATGACTGGATGCTAAAGCTCGTGGAAATCACGAGAGACGAAAGAAGCTTCATTCTATCATAAAGGAAAGCAAAACATTTGCTATTGATATGTGCAGGATACCCAAACTGAACAACCCGACGGAAGTACGGCAACTATTGTTGCAAAGAAGGTGAAAATAATGGCAACGAAAAAAGCGCACGAGCAATTGGCTAATAGGCGGGAGGAGAAAACTTTGCATGGCAAATATGTGGCCCGTAGCAAACAAGCTGATGTTGACCAGAAGCAAACCCATCAGTGGATACGGAGCTCAGGGCTAAAAGCAGAGAGCGAAGGTTTCATCCTGGCTGCTCAAGATCAAAGCCTATTAACCCGGAACTACCCGGCCAATGTAATGAAAAATGGAGCAGACCCAAAATGCCGATTCTGCAATGACATGACGAAAACAGTGGACCACCTAATCTCTGGATGTAAAGTCTTAGCACCAGTGGAGTTTAAATTAAGACATGACAGAGTTGGCCAATATCTACACTGGCTAATAAGTCGGCATTACAATATCAAAACTGCCGACAAGTGGTATAATCACCACCCTGAAGCTGTAACTGAAGGAGAAAATGTAAGGATTCTGTGGGACTTTCCAGTACATACAGACCGAACCATCAAAGCCAATAAACCAGATATTGTTGTGAAAGACAAAAACAATAAAGTTTGCTTATTGATCGACATGAGCATCCCCTGTGATCATAATTTCTCGGCGAAAGAGTTTGACAAGCTCAGAAAATATAAAGACCTGCTCATTGAAATTGAGAAAATGTGGCATCTCAAGGCGGTTACAATACCAGTGATCGTAGGAGCACTAGGAATGATCAAGAAGGGAACCGAAAATTATATGAGAATGATCCCTGGCTTACCATCCCTGCAAGAAGTGCAAAAGATTGTCTTAACTGGTACATCACACGTATTGAGAAGAGCATTGTCGATGTGAGAACTGTTGCTGCTCATGTATTTTAATTTAACTTAAAAAAAAAGAACGAACTATTGAGTTTGGTTTAATGGCCTACCAATGTATACTATGAGTTTCTTTGCCCTAGGAGTCGGGAAGACGCTCGGCAAGAAATGGAAGCAAATTTGAAAGAAGAAAAAAAAAAAAAAAATAATAATAATATTAATAATAATAATAATGATGATGATGATGATTATAATAAAAATTCTACCGAGCAGTGAATCGCTATCAATTACGTTGCACTAATTAGGCTTGATGTGGTTTTCTTGATAAATCTCGGCAACATGTAATTAATGTTTTTGCCATCTACACGGTCATCTAATTTTACGTAACCCACACAATTTCGCCCTGATTGGAACACGAATTAATACTGATTGAGCCATATGAAATTCAAAGAATAATTCCCAAATGAATTCTTTTGTAGATTGCGAACGAGGTTACGGTGTATTTATGGTGTTCTTATATCTATTAGAAGCGTATATGAAGAGTGTAATTGTTTCATTCCCAAAGTGGGAACCGTAAAATGTGTAAATGATGTAAACACTCATATAAAAAATCGATACTCTAACGTGTGTATCTTTACGTAATCACATACCCTGCAAGAGAAAAAAAAACGGCCATAACACATTGAAATCAAGACATACTAGGCACACCATACACCAATACACCCAACGCTCGCGAAAACAACATATTATTTATGGGTAGAGAGGATTTTATAATTGATCCGTTCAATTAGCGTTCATATGGTGCTATATAAAAGCTGAAATAATAACGACATTGACAACAACAATTGCTAAAACAATGATTATTCACAAATATCTCAAATATTTTGCAAGTGTTTCTTATCTGTAAGTGGTGGATGTCCATAAGCTTACGAGGTCTCTCTTTTACTCTCTTTTACTTGTTTCAGTCATTTCACTGTGGCCATGCTGCAGCACCACCTTTAGCCGAGCAAATCGACCACAGGACTTATTCTTTGTAAGCCTAGTACTTATTCTATCGGTCTCTTTTGCCTAACCGCTAAGTTACGGGGACGTAAATACACCGGCATCGATTGTCAAGCGAGGTTGGGGGGATAAACACAGACACACAAACATGTACACACACACACACACACACACACACACACACACATATATATATATATATATATATATATATATATATACGACGGGCTTCTTTGAGTTTCTATCTACCAAATCCACTCACAAGGCTTTGGTCGGCCCGAGGCTATAGTAGAAGACACTTGCTCAAGGTGCCACGCAGTGGGACTGAACCCGGACTCATGTGGTTGGTAAGCAAACTACTTACCACAAAGCCACTCCTGTGCCTTACACTTCCAAAACGGAAAAAAAAATGTTTAGCTTTACGTATTTGTTGTTATTTTTGTTATGTTCAGCCGTGAGCAAGCTGAGCTATAAAGTAAGGCGCTCCATCAGTGATCACCACCTAGACCTAAATTTCCCGATATATCGATGTTTATTTCAAACAGTCATGTGTAGTCTGGGTTTATTTGGCAACAATTTCTAAGAAGACGAGTGACTCCTTTTCGTGGAGTATCCAAGGGGGTGCTGAAAATTCCTGGCTTTGAGAGAAATAAAATACAAAAAGATAAGCTAATTATGATTTTATTCAGCTTATTCTCTACTCCGATTCCCACTTATTGGGGCGGTCCTTCAGCTTTTTTTTTAACCGTGTAGATGAACTCGGATGGTTTGGTCTCCAACCAGGCGTTTTGTGATACCGTTAAATCTAGGAACATTTCAGCTCTTTCTATGGAATATATATAAACTGTGGAAGTGGCACGGCCTTTAGAACGTTGTATTAAGTAACTTGTAATATTGTACAACTCGGAATTCAAAGTACAATCATCGCTGAGATATGTACTCGAAACACAGAATCATTAGGTTAGAGTAGTTACAAGAAATTCGCTGGAACACAGACGCAAAGAGACAATCTGTAAATTTCTTAGAGGTCTCTCCATCGAAAGATACCGATTTATTTTGGAGAATATCCAGGATTGAAACGAACAGTTTAAGTCATAAGCATAAAGTATTGAATAGATTTCGATGTAATCATATGGACATGATTCTTATAAGCATTTTACTTTATTTGTTCCTTTGTTTCTATCCTTCAAAGTACACTGAATAATAAAACTTCCCAATCAACATATGGAGAAAACAACATTACATCTTACCCACCTGTACAGTTTACTACGACAGGGCTTTTGATCAATCTTAATCCAAGCCGTAAACGCTATCACACATACACATACATACCTCCTGAACGTACACCTCAGAACCATGATGGTATCTGATGTGGCTTTTTAAATCAGGCAATGTTTTGAAAAGACACCCAATTAGATTTCCTATCCAAGTTGGACCACCAAGAGCTGTAGTTAAACTCTGATCAATGTGGATTTTGAAATGTCTTTTGAGGCTTCTGTTAGATTTGCAAACATTCTGGCATACACTGCATTCAAAGGTGTGCACAGACATATAGGCAGAATAGTTGGTGGAAGTTCGTTTGTCCTGGAATCGCAAATGAGATTTGAGCCCAGCAAAAGGACGTCATGGTCTGTCAGAAACTGTGCACACAAAAAATGTCATTGTCATTCTCCTTCTGGATCGTAACATTCTTCCTTAGGTCTCTTTTCAGTTTTACATGCGTTATCCTGGCCTCTTCAAACGCTTTCACTCTACTCCATACTTTTGTTCGCCATCCAGCTCGATCCAAAGGAAGGGTTTCTATGTCTTCTGGATTCATTCCAAGTGACTTCATAGTAATCCTTAACCCATCCTCAAAACTTTTACTTTTTTTTTGCTACGTTTACGCCTATAGCATTTTCCCTCTGCAAACGCACCATAAAACAGCTGTTTCGGTATGCGTTCACCCTCGATTCGCACAATATGGCCACATCACCTCATTTGGTTCCTCAAAATCATAGCTTTGATTGAGGTGATGCCTACAGATGCAAGGACATCTGTGTCTGGAGTAAAAGTACTCCATTGAATTTTTAAAGTGCGATGAATGCATTTGTGGTGGAATTGTTCTAACAATTTAAAATGCCTTTCATAACAAGTCCAAGTTTCACAAGAATATAACAAGGATGGTAAGACAAATGATTTGTGAAGAACCAGCTTTGCATTCTTATTTATATGTCGCTGGCGCCAAACGCGTGACCTCAAGCCACTAAATGTTTTTGTTACTCTTTGAACTCGCAGATGTATCGCTGTATCAATATTTCCATCATTTTCTACAGAGTTTGCAAGGTAGATGAACGAATCGGCAGCCTCATGTAACTTACCCTTAACAAAAATTTTAGCAGTGTTACAAACAGCACCACACACAGGTTGATGCATTAAAACAGTTTTCTTCAAGATGATGGTCAAGCCAAATCATCCCAAGCTCATTCGATTTAAGATACAAGAGATTGCAAACATGTTTCGGAATGACTGACAAGATCGCAATCGTCAGCGTATACAAGTTCCCCAATGAGTGAAGTAAAAACCTGTGAATTTCAGTCCGGTCAGATTAAAAACATTCCATGTTGTTCGATATTTTATGTAAATACCCTCCTCAGAGCTTTAAAAAAAAATGACGACACAACAGCAAAGTGTATTGCAAAGAGGGTGGGTTCTCTGTATATTTGCAAACAGGATGCATTTCTCACTGGGAATGACTCTTTGGTCTTGACCATCAACTTGGTATTTATGTTGCAAGCAGAACGTTTGTTGTTTAGTTCAACCGTGTTCCACACATAGTTATCCATGTGATTATCACCGGGGGAATTAGTATGCCAGAAATTGGGACTAGGTGAACTCGTAGAAATTCTCTGAAAACAACTTCTGACCATCTCCAAAAGCATAGCAAAAATCCCAATCCTGTTGCCACACAAAGTGGCTTTCCAACAAAAATATTCTCCGTCCACGAATTGACGGTAGTCTTCTGATGCTCCACAGCTGCCTGAATCGAACATAAGGCATTGATGGAACTTGTGTGAATGAATTCCAGCATGCAGGAGGTACTGACACCCACTTTATTGCCCCTTTCTACTGGCCATGGCTTCGTGGTCTCCGACGCCTCTGTTTATGCTACATTTTACAACCTCTGCTGCGTTTATAGGTCATTGAGCAAGGGTCATGACGTCTTCGTGTTGATGCCCAGCTTGACTCAGGATACAAGTAACTCTTTTCCAGCATTCAGAAGGCTTAGGGCGGCGAACTGACAGAATGTTTAGCGGCATTTTGTGCGTCTCTACATTTTGAGTTCAATATTCGCCGAGGACGGCCTTGCTTTTTATCTTTTCAGAGTCGATGAGATAAATACGAATTGAGCCCCTGAACAGATGTAATCATCTTAGTCCCTCCCAAATTTGCTGACTTTATGCCGGAACCTGAAACCAATATTTAGCTGACTTGAAATGATCCATATCAGCTATCTCTTTTTTCAACAACAACCATAATCTTTTACGTTGGCCAACGAGGTTGATTGCACCAACACATTAAGCTGTTTCTGAAAAATGGAAACACGAAAAACAGTCAGATTTAACCCGAATATCCTGTCTATACATATACATACATACACGTACAATGAAAATCCTCGTAATCAATTCTTTTGTTTTATAATTTACCACAGGCATTTCTCTTAAAAAACCTTCTGATTTTAAAGCTGCATTGTGATTATTATCATGTTATTATACAATATCAATTTGCATATATCATTCATTGATATCCTGGAGCCAACACGGCGTCAGTCTAACGTTTTGCGCTAGACAATACTCTGTACGATAATATAAAAGTGAATATAACTTCAATGGCGTGTTTAGTCATTGATTGTTTTATAAAAGCATCATTTACCGAATATTACACAGTTCTATAAACTCTGATGTAGATGTTTTATAAGAAGTCGTAACAAAAGTAAAGACTTACAGTGTCGCGAATATTGATTATAAAATTTATTTTGTTGTAAACTACCTGTGGTCGTGTTAGTTTATTCTGCTGTTTGTTTAGCCTTTGTTTATGCACAAACATATGTAATTCTCTCTCCATCTCTCTCCATCTCTCTCTGTCTCTCTCTCTCTATATATATCTATATATATGTGTGTGTTTGTGTGTTTATATCTATATATGAATATATATACATACATGCATATATATGTATATATATATGTATGCATGTATATATATATATATATATATATAATATATATATATATATATATATATATATTATATATATATATATATAATATATATATATATATATATATATATATATATATACGTAAAGTATACTAGCCATCAAAATATGGCTAAACACTAAGGGTGGATGTTACTGTAGCTTTTAGCCTCAGGAGATCATCGTCTCCAGCTGGCTTTAGGCACACTTTCTAGGACCTTATGGTATTTGCAAAGGGAAGTCATCCCTCTCTCGTAAACCTAAGTGACACGCATGGACTGCAGTTTCTAAGTATTTGCCTGTCTTCGGCGTACGGCAATCACCGGTTTTCGATGAAGGGAGACCTGTTTGCAAATATTTATTTATTGTTTTCCCAGTAACTTCCGTCACTGATTTCGAAAAACTGTCTGCAAGCGATATTAAAACTCTGAACGAGATGTAAACAGTAACCGCTCGACAACGTAAAGTATACTCATATAATATATATATATATAATATATATATATATATATTATATATATATATATGCATATACGGCCATGATAGATCGTTAGCTCCTACACGCATTTTTTTCTCTCCTTGTTTTTTTCTGTGTATCTTTCTGTCGAAGAGCGTAGGCTCGAAACGTAAAATACTTTTTCTATTTCTATTCCTGAGCGCTATACTAATGCATTTGTTTGTTTGTACTCCACCAGCCTTCGTCTTTTGTTTATTTTCGAAAAGCTTCCCCATATATATATATATATATATATATATATATATATATATATATATATATATATATATTACATACTAGCAGAATTGCCCGGCGATGCTCGGGGCTGAATTGCTTGAAAGTACTGTTAAGATTGCACTGAATTATGATGATTATTCAGGCAAATATTGATATAAGTTTCCGGCGAATGAATGTATTTGTAAGTGTATAGAAAGCCGTGTAAAGGGGTTCCTACCCCTTCGTAGAATGGTGTAAGAATTGAACGCGAGGTTGCCTTGAAAAGAGCCATGTTATTGTTCTCATCAGTGTAAGAATTTGATAGTCGTGGAAGGCGGTGTAAAACGTTCGCAGGTGAAAAGGGTCTCTTCGTTTTCCACGAACGGCAGCGGATGTGCTGTTACAAAACTTCATACTGTGTTAAAAGAGAATGGATGCCCTATGTAGGCAAGAGGGGAATGAAGCATGGGTAAGTAAATATGGGTAATTTATAAAATATAGAACGATAGCATCTACTCACCATATGTCAGACCGGCAAGACTGTAGTGGTGCTGAATAGATGAATCACAACACAGTGGTGGAGATGTTTTCATTGATGGGCGTTATGATTAAATTTGTTGTTGTATAAAATGATCTGTTGCTTAGTTTCCAAAGTGTATGTTGCGATCGTGTTGTCGCTTATGTAAACTTTAACAGTGAGAGTGTAGATGTAGGGGGTAGATGTGTCATGTACGTTGGATATAGAAGATGAGGCTGGTGGTTTGATGATGAATGGGTAGAAATAGAGGTGAGCGAAGGACAGGTGTTGGTTAAGTGTGAATTAATGTCATGAAACGCCTAAAAATGTAAATGCTATCATAAAAGAGAGTCGTATGTAAGTGAAATACTAACGTGTTCGAAAATGATGAAACGTAGTAATCATATAACACATCATTGTACACAATGTTTTTTGTTTTTCGTTGTGGAACGAATGCGAAAGCATCACTGTTGCCGCCGACACGCGAGCAGGCAACATAAAGCTGACCTTGAGAGAAACATGGCTCTCCCAAATGAATTCCCGCCACAGACAGTGTTTGACCCTGCGCTTTGTTAATTGACATTGCGAAACATGGCCTTACTTGGAACTGGGACCTCCGAAATATGAAAGGTAGGTCTGCTCCTGATGGGAAAAGATGCATCCTAGGTATGAGCACAACGTTGCCTCCACCGCACCCTGTGATAATGGTGGCCTCAGTCAGATTGGGAGATAAGGACTTAACGATCAAACGTGTGCCATTGCATTGTTTTGGGGGAACCAAATTTCTAATGAGCACTATAGGGGCACCATCTTTAAGTTTGAGAATGTGTGGTGGTAGTCCAAGGGGCTCAAAGGAATTGAGTACCTCTATTTGATAGTTGATGACGTCCTCTAGGTCAGGAGTTGTATCGATAGACCTATATATATATATATAGACATCCCCAGGAATGAGTTTTAGCATTTCATCATTAATATGGTGAACAGTTTTATTTCTCGGGGCCAGAATAGCCCTTTGGCCAATCCAATCCATATTCTGATAATTAGCTTGTAGATCTGGGAACACTGCATCTCAGAGATCAGAAGGCATTTTAACAATGGTACAAATGGAATCGATGGCAATATTACCATTTTCATCCCCTGGTATTTTGCCTTCGCCAAGTGCAAGGAGGGTGTGAGAAAATGCTGCTGATGTGATATCACGTCGCATATGAGCTCGCATATTGGTGTGAAGTTTGAGAGTCTTCACCAGTGGCCACACTGTGGATGACTTAAGACACGGACTTACTGCATCAACTCTAGTCCCTTTGGGAATAACGGGAAGTGTTTGTCGGAAGTCCCCTCAAAGAAGAAGTGTTATGCCTCCCATGGGAGCTGAAGAGTGTTTGGTGTCTCTGAGAGATCTATCTAGTGCCTCAAGAGCACTTCTGTGGGCCATCGTGCATTCATCCCAAACGATAAGCTTGCATCGTCTGAAGACTTCTGCCTGACCGGAGCTGTTACTGATTTTGCAAGTTGGTGTCTCAGTCTTCGCTAAATCAAGCGGGAGCTTAAAAGTGGAGTGAGCTGTCCTGCCTCCTGGCAACAAAGTAGCCGCAATTCCTGATGATGTCACAGCTAGGGCAATGCCTTGTGTTCGCCTAATCTCAGCCAATATTAATTTGTTGACAAAAGTTTTCCCAGTGCCCCCAGGAGCGTCCAGAAAAAAAATCCCCCCAGCTTTGGCCCGGACTGAATTAACAACGGAGTTGTAAGCGAACTTCTGTTCTGGAAGGAGCTTTGGCTCATTGTCGGCTATGTACTCGGCAAGCTCGTCAACATTAAAACATGTCTCACGCAGCAAATGTGAAGACTGAGTGTTTGTGCCTTCCCGGTTTGTTGATGGTCGACCATAGACCGGCAAGGCATTACCGCCCATATCAGGTACAGTATCTTCGAACGTAGTTTGTTACCACACAGCCACACCTGCCCCTAAGTATGTGTGTATGTGTGTGTGTGTGTATGTGTGTATGGGTAGATATATTATGCATGTATATATATGTGCATATATATGTGTACATATTACATGTACATCTACATATATACATCTACACATAAAATACAAAATACAAAGTTATATCTTGATATCGATAGTGATAACAATACTCAAAATATATACCAGACTGGAATTGTAGGCCCGTCTCTTGCAATTTCGATCAATTGGATCTTGTCCTCCCTCTTGTATAGAAGTGTACTGCTGCAGCGAAATTCATTTTTGTACTTTCTTCTATCGAAGGCATTTTAACAAAAATGCTTCCACAAAGACGGTGAAAATATTGTCAATTTCCCCAAACAGGGACACAATTCAATTTTTAAACAATAACCAAAGCCCCTTCTCCGAAAGGGGGAGGGTTACGGTTTACAAATATTTAACAAATGTAACACAACAACGTTTCCCTGACGAAGAACCAACAAACGTGATTACAATAGTCAAACAGTAATAATAATAACAACAAACCTTTTTTAATTTATCCCCATTTATGTGAAACCACTTATTCAAGTTCAAGTCATTGATGCAATTTTATACGAATTGCTAATACACACACACACACATAATAAGGGTGAAAAATTTAATATTAATTTGATTAATATGAATTGAAAACCAGTGGTGTAGCATATAAGACCATAGCGAATCTTCCTCTTGCAAAAAGGATGACCAGTATTAATGTCTCATCCCTGTTATATAATACTTTCACTTTGATAGTTTTACACTTGCAAAGAGAAAGTATGAGAAGTAATAGCAGGAGTAAACCACTTGAAATGAGAGAGGGAAATCGTAAAGTATTGAGTTTTCTCGAATTTTTGCTTAATTGGGGGTCAAATTGAAAAAACTTTTTATGCCATGACTCAATCGAATCTACTTGGAAAAATCATAGGTAAATTCCAATTGAAGGAATTCTATATTGTAGAATTGTATTAAAAAGGAACATGGGAACAGGCAGAGAAAATCTGCCTTTTATCATAAGAGATGTATACATATACACATACAAATACATATATACACATACATGTTTGGCTCTGCGATTTTGTGCGCTTGGTTAGATAAATACGTATAGTACGGATGATATATACATTTTTCTCTTTCAATGTGAAAAGGAAGGTGAAGGCGACGAACAACGTGTTTCGCGTTATTCCGTCAGACTAGAGTTTGTGGGTTCTAATGTTGGCCATGTCGACTTTGCCTTTTGCCGTATCTGATTCGATAAAATACGTACCTGTTGCGATATTTGCATCGATGTAATCAACCACCGGCCTTCAATCCGAAATTTAGGCCTTGTGCCTAAAGCAGAAAAGGATTATGAGGAGGCAGATGGTGATGGTGTTGTTCTTGAGTATAATGATGATGGGGAGGTTACGACGATGATGACGACCATAATAAACAACAACAATTTCGACGCCGCCGACAAAGTTGATGACAACTACGATGATGTTGATAATGATGACGACTGCAATAATTACGGCGATGATGACGATGATAATAATGAGTGATGCTCGAGAAGAAGAGAAAAACGAAGGTTAGTGATGGAGGTAGAAAAAATGCGGACGAGGAGGAGGAGAAGAAAAATCGTAAGAAGTAGCTGTGTGGTAAGTAGCTTGCTTACCAACATCGGAGTTCCGGGTTCAGCCGCACTGCGTGACACCTTGGGCAAGTGTCTTCTACTATAGCCTCAGGCCGACCAAAGCCATGTGAGTGGATTTTGTAGACGGAAACTGAAAGAAGCCCGTCGTGTATATGTATATATATATGTGTGTGTGTGTACATAATTGGTCCATCTGTTAGAATAGACACACGTAATCTATTCTCATTTTATACTGACATGTTAACGAATGGGGTTAAATGGTTAAATGGACTAGGGGAATGATATAGCTGGAACACAAGGCATGATTGTTCCTCTGGAATTCATATGTCATAGAAGACACGATAGTGGCTTGTGAATTCGTAGATATTTTATGCATGAAATGAAAAACAAAAGTAAATGTGATGACCACGGCTGGAACGTCATACCATTATCCAGCCGGACATGAAATAGAGATGACTCGGATGTTATGAACAATGAGAACAACGACGACGACGATAACAGCAACAACTGCTGCTGCTGCTACTACTACTACTACTACTACTACCACCACCACCACCACCACCACCACCACCACCACCACCACCACCACCACCACCACTACCACGACCACAAATGAATCACAAACAAATCATTGTGTCATCACCTTGATGACACAATATATGACATCGCCTGGATTTAGTCTGGGAACTATGCCCCCAAAAACAAAACAGGATGGTTACTTAATTGCAACATCATCTGAAAAAAAATGAATTGCAAACAGACCCGTTTATATTTATGGACATATTAATGGACACAGTCTGATTATGTAGAAGTTCTATTATCTTGGAGAAGTAACGAAAACCGACTCCATTTCGGCTCTTGTAACTTAAGGAATAAGAGGCATATTGGATTAGGCATTTCTCGATATCTATAAAAACAAAATGAATAAATAAAATAAAACAAGAATCAGGAAGGAACATTAATATTTTGTCTGCTGTGTCAAGAGTTCAATCCTATACTATGTCAGCAACTATAAGTTTCAGATCAATGTATTCCTGCTTCTTTTCTTTCTTGTTTATCTTTAGACATCATGAACTGTAATCCCATCTACGAGTACACATCACTGACAAGGCCCATGGAAGTCAAAACGAAGCCTTTGGCGAGACAGTGCGTCATCTGCTTCCGATATATAATTTGTTTTTCAACACAGCAAGTCCCTAAGAGTTTTGATGCCGGTAGATAAACCTCGATAACTTGCCTATTAATTGCCTAAATGGATAAGGATGCTTAGATGAGAATTCATAGATGTCACTTTGAAGTCAATGCTACGCTAATCACGTACGCCGGGTCATATATGTGTTTACACGTGCACAGACAGACAGACACACATTTATGCATAAAAATTTATCGTTCATCATCTGAACGTTTCCACCTTTTGGTTTCTTTCGTTTCGCATGTATGCAGTTATACATATTTTGTATTTAAATGTACCTGACATATTTAATATATCTTAACTGTCTCATTTGGTTACCTCAGTAACTCTTTCTATAACCGCTCAATCAGATCAACTTATAGCTTTTATTTACCTGTTGGAATGATCCACTATAAAAATCGGAGTCTAAATTTCAATCTTTTGAGCACTACTGTATTTTTTATTATGCTGGCCACTGATGAAATTTTTTGAAAATTTTATCCTATTTTATGTGTGTGTATATATAAATATATATATAAAAATTCAGGGTGAGTACTTGATAATTGTAAGCACCTGTATATACAATTTGGTGGTGTAGGTGGTGGAGCAAATTAATCAAAATAAAAACATGATGCCAAGAATTCAGCGGTACATATGTTTCGGGCCTTTATTAGACGGATTTATAACAATGCATAATGTGTGTCTATGGCCTTCTTCAGTTGCGCACAATTACTACTTCAAGGACATGTGTTACATCATAAATTCTACGTTGGGGATGCAAATCCTCTCAGTCGCGTACGACATAGTGGGGCACCAGCACAAAAATGAAGCGTCCATCCCGTCTTTCACTCAATGTAGAAACAAAAATGAAGCGTCCATCCCGTCTTTCACTCAATGTAGAAACAAAAATGAAGCGTCCATCCCGTTTTTCACTCAATGTAGTAACAAAAATGAAGCGTCCATCCAGTCTTTCACTCAATGTAGTAACAAAAATGAAGCGTCCATCCCGTCTTTCACTCAATGTAGAAACAAAAATGAAGCGTCCATCCCGTCTTTCACTCAATGTAGTAACAAAAATGAAGCGTCCATCCCGTCTTTCACTCAATGTAGTAACAAAAATGAAGCGTCCATCCCGTCTTTCACTCAATGTAGTAACAAAAATGAAGCGTCCATCCCGTCTTTCACTCAATGTAGTAACAAAAATGAAGCGTCCATCCAGTCTTTCACTCAATGTAGAAACAAAAATAAAGCGTCCATCCCGTCTTTCACTCAATGTAGAAACAAAAATAAAGCGTCCATCCCGTCTTTCACTCAATGTAGAAAAAAAATGAAGCGTCCCTCCCGTCTTTCACTCAATGTAGTAACAAAAAGGAAGCGTCCATCCCGTCTTTCACTCAATGTAGTAACAAAAATGAAGCGTCCATCCCGTCCTTCACTCAATGTAGAAACAAGAATGAAGAGTCCATCCCGTCTTTCACTCAATGTAGAAACAAAAATGAAGCGTCCATCCCGTCTTTCACTCAATGTAGTAACAAAAATGAAGCGTCCATCCCGTCTTTCACTCAATGTAGAAACAAAAATGAAGCGTCCATCCCGTCTTTCACTCAATGTAGAAACAAAAATGAAGCGTCCATCCCGTCTTTCACTCAATGTAGAAACAAAAGTGAAGCGTCCATCCCGTCTTTCACTCAATGTAGAAACAAAGATGAAGCGTCCATCCCGTCTTTCACTCAATGTAGTAACAAAAATGAAGCGTCCATCCCGTCTTTCACTCAATGTAGAAAAAAAAATGAAGCGTCCATCCCGTCTTTCACTCAATGTAGTAACAAAAATGAAGCGTCCATCCCGTCTTTCACTCAATGTAGTAACAAAAATGAAGCGTCCATCCCGTCTTTCACTCAATGTAGAAACAAAAATGAAGCGTCCATCCCGTCTTTCACTCAATGTAGAAACAAAAATGAAGCGTCCATCCCGTCTTTCACTCAATGTAGAAACAAAAATGAAGCGTCCATCCCGTCTTTCACTCAATGTAGTAACAAAAATGAAGCGTCCATCCCGTCTTTCACTCAATGTAGAAACAAAAATGAAGCGTCCATCCCGTCTTTCACTCAACGTAGAAACAAAAATGAAGCGTCCATCCCGTCTTTCACTCAATGTAGAAACAAAAATGAAGCGTCCATCCCGTCTTTCACTCAATGTAGTAACAAAATGAAGCGTCCATCCCGTCTTTCACTCAATGTAGAAACAAAAATGAAGCGTCCATCCCGTCTTTCACTCAATGTAGAACAAAAATGAAGCGTCCATCCAGTCTTTCACTCAATGTAGTAACAAAAATGAAGCGTCCATCCCGTCTTTCACTCATGTAGAAACAAAAATGAAGCGTCCATCCCGTCTTTCACTCAATGTAGTAACAAAAATGAAGCGTCCATCCCGTCTTTCACTCAATGTAGTAACAAAATGAAGCGTCCATCCCGTCTTTCACTCAATGTAGAAACAAAAATGAAGCGTCCATCCCGTCTTTCACTCAATGTAGTAACGAAAATGAAGCGTCCATCCCGTCTTTCACTCAATGTAGTAACAAAAATGAAGCGTCCATCCCGTCTTTCACTCAATGTAGAAACAAAAATGAAGCGTCCATCCCGTCTTTCACTCAATGTAGAAACAAAAATGAAGCGTCCATCCCGTCTTTCACTCAATGTAGTAACAAAAATGAAGCGTCCATCCCGTCTTTCACTCAATGTAGAAACAAAAATGAAGCGTCCATCCCGTCTTTCACTCAATG
Source organism: Octopus sinensis (assembly GCF_006345805.1). Classification (NCBI taxonomy): domain Eukaryota; kingdom Metazoa; phylum Mollusca; class Cephalopoda; order Octopoda; family Octopodidae; genus Octopus; species Octopus sinensis. The sequence goes on along the minus strand of NC_043011.1, from coordinate 67,193,145 downwards.
TAGTAACAAAAATGAAGCGTCCATCCCGTCTTTCACTCAATGTAGTAACAAAAATGAAGCGTCCATCCCGTCTTTCACTCAATGTAGAAACAAAAATGAAGCGTCCATCCCGTCTTTCACTCAATGTAGTAACAAAAATGAAGCGTCCATCCCGTCTTTCACTCAATGTAGAAACAAAAATGAAGAGTCCATCCCGTCTTTCACTCATTGTAGTAACAAAAATGAAGCGTCCATCCCGTCTTTCACTCAATGTAGTAACAAAAATGAAGCGTCCATCCCGTCTTTCACTCAATGTAGAAACAAAAATGAAGCGTCCATCCCGTCTTTCACTCAATGTAGAAACAAAAATGAAGCGTCCATCCCGTCTTTCACTCAATGTAGAACAAAAATGAAGCGTCCATCCCGTCTTTCACTCAATGTAGAAACAAAAATGAAGCGTCCATCCCGTCTTTCACTCAATGTAGTAACAAAAATGAAGCGTCCATCCCGTCTTTCACTCAATGTAGTAACAAAAATGAAGCGTCCATCCCGTCTTTCACTCAATGTAGAAACAAAAATGAAGCGTCCATCCCGTCTTTCACTCAATGTAGAAACAAAAATGAAGCGTCCATCCCGTCTTTCACTCAATGTAGAAACAAAAATGAAGCGTCCATCCCGTCTTTCACTCAATGTAGTAACAAAAATGAAGCGTCCATCCCGTCTTTCACTCAATGTAGAAAAAAAAATGAAGCGTCCATCCCGTCTTTCACTCAATGTAGTAACAAAAATGAAGCGTCCATCCCGTCTTTCACTCAATGTAGAAACAAAAATGAAGCGTCCATCCCGTCTTTCACTCAATGTAGAAACAAAAATGAAGCGTCCATCCCGTCTTTCACTCAATGTAGAAACAAAAATGAAGCGTCCATCCCGTCTTTCACTCAATGTAGAAACAAAAATGAAGCGTCCATCCCGTCTTTCACTCAATGTAGAATCTACATTGAGTGAAAGACGGGATGGAGGCTTCATTTTTGTTTCTACATTGAGTGAAAGACGGGATGGACGCTTCATTTTTGTGCTGGTGCCCCACTATGTCGTACGCGACTGAGAGGATTTGCATCCCCAACGTAGAATGTATGATGTAACACATGTCCTTGAAGTAGTAATTGTGCGCAACTGAAGAAGGCCATAGACACACATTATGCATTGTTATAAATCCGTCAAATAAAGGCCCGAAACATATGTACCGCTGAATTCTTGGCATCATGTTTTTATTTTGATATATATATATATGCATCAACATATGTCAGAAATGCTCTTTAACCCTTGGTTGTAGTTACTTTTAGAAGCAAGACGCTCTAACATAATACACATTGGAGGAATTACCTCCCAACCGTTACACCTCCTATACTCTAAACATACATAATATTCTTTTCTACTCTAGGCACAAAGCCCGAAATTTTTTTGAGGGAGGGTGCCAGTCAATTAGATGACCCCATTACGCAACGGGTACTTAATTTATCAATCCCTAAAGGATGAAAAGCAAAGTCGATCTCGGCGGAATTTTAACTGAGAATGTAAAGGCAGAGCGCTAGCAATTCGGCAGGCGTGCTAACGTTTCTTATTTCTTTACCACCCACAAAGGGCTAAACACAGAGGGGACAAACAGGGACAGACAAAGGGATTAAGTCAATTACATCGACCCCAGTGCGGAACTGCTACTTAATTGATCGACCCCGATAGGATGAAAGGCAAAGTCGACCTCGGCGGAATTTGAACTCAGAACGTAGCGCAGCCGAAAAACCGATAAGCATTTCGCCCGGCGTGCTAACGTTTCTGCCAACTCACCGCCTTATAAGCCTACATAATATTGAGAAGCTAGTGTCATTGTTACTCACAATAAATAACTAACAAAAAGCGGTTTTATAGCGCAGAATATACATCTAACAAATGAACTCAAGTTATTTGCCCATTTCTTATGTTTAAATTTTTTATTATTATTATTTCAAAACTTGACATTTAGAAGATTTCTTCGCTTTGTTGCAAATATTACCTCAAAACATGAATAGCAGAAATATCACCAATAGAATGAGTGGTAAACGTTAATATTTATTTCTTGTTAT
>NC_043011.1:67151046-67181046 GCF_006345805.1 Octopus sinensis | reverse complement strand
TCTATATAATAAATTAATTTTACTCTGCTATGTATTGTGTACCTTATTTACTGTGGTTAACCCCGAATCAACCCGGGACCTACATATAATATATATATATAATATATATATATATATATATATATATATATATATATATATATATATATGTATATATATATATATATATACATACATACATATATATATATATATATATATATATATATAATATATATATATATATATATATATATATATATATATATTAAATATATGTGTGTGTGTGTGTAGGCAAATGTGTTGTTGAAATGCACCTAAATTTGAAAAACTTGTAATTGTTAAAATACATTTATTCACATATATACCAAATTTGTTTCAACAATATTTTTTGTTTATCAATGGCAAAAGTTTAGAATTATGAATTAGGTAAACATCTTTAAAAGTTTCAACGTTGACAAATTAAAATGCCCAAAACAGATAGATTTAGCATTATGAATTAGGAGGACAGATACAAGTTTCAATGTTCATGGCAGTCAGTAATATTAAAATTGTATATCAGTTAGTTTGAATGTACAAAGCTCATTAATGTTAGTAGTGATCGACAAGTCATTCTGAGTTAAGAAGGAAAAAAGCAAGAATGAAATGAAAATAGTAACCTTACTGGGAATCGAACCCTACGATATCCTGCTCATAAGTGCAACACAAGAATCACTAAAACACGCGGATTCACACATGCATTCACACAACTCCCCAACCCCACAATTCCATACAGACCAAGAAGAAGTATTGGGCAGCTAGTATGAAATTCGAGTTGACATCCCCTATGCGGCTCAGTTTCCAATTGACAATATTCTGATAATATAGTTGTACTGTTTTACTCTTCTACTTGTTTCAGTCATTTGACTGCCCCCATGCTGGAGCAACGCTTTAAAGGGTGTTGGCCTAACAAATCGACCCCAGGACTTATTCATTATAAGCCTAATACTTATTCTAGTGGTGTCTTTTGCCGAACTGCTAAGTTACGGGGAAGCGATGTCGTGTGCACACACACGGACAGGCAGACATATGCACACACATACACGCAGGCACTCACACACATGTATGTAGGACGGGTTTCTTCCACTTTCTGTTTACCAGATTCACTCAGAAGGCTTCTGTTGGTCCGAAGCTATAGTAGAAGACACTTGCCGAAGGTGATACGCAGTGGGACTGAACCCGGAAACATGAGGTCGTTCTGCTTGTGTTTGTGCGCTCGCCGCCGCTGGAAAAATTTAACGGTTCAGCAAAACGGGCTCGGTAGAATAAGAACTTTCAAAATAAGTACAGACTTCGATCTGTCTTCGACTATACCTTACCTTTGAAGTTCAATCACTGCATCAAATAAAACAAAAAAGAAATAACATATACACTAACGCATCCAGGAACATACGCATGCGCATACGTATGTATTAATATAAAATATATGTGTACGATGTTGTTTTCGGAAGAAAGAGTTCTATTTAGTTTGTCTACCAAAATAATCTTTGCTGACACAAGTTTAAGCGAGCTTTAACACTGAAATCTCAATCGGGACACCGAGTTATTTAGTATTCAGACGACATCTAAGTTCTGCTTCTCTGCAGAATACTTTTTTCTAGCCAGTTCGGTAATCGAATTTCGTAGGAAACTTTGTGAGTGGGCAAATGTCTATATATCCATAGACACACGCACAAAAACACGCACACACACAAATATATATATATATACATACATATATAACGATATACATACATACATGCATACTTATAAACAATAATACAGGCATACATACATACATATTCAATTGTAAGCCCAGTTGAATTAGTTCTTGTGAGAAGAATTACATCTGCTACTGGTAGTAGTAGGTGTAACGCAATTCTAAATGCAAATCGGATATTCAATGCGTCCAGGCTGGAGGACGGTTTATAGCGATGGAAAACATAAATAAAAGAAGAAACGAACCCACCTCTCGACTTTATTTATCGATCCAGAAATGATAAAAACGTAAAGTTTTATTCCTTTGTTCCCGTGGGATTTGAACTAATGACAGAAAATAACTTAATAATCTACTCAATTGAGCGATCTACGACTCTTTAGTCCCCAACCCTTTGTTTAGTGTTATATAAGGATATTGAATGGAATACGTAAATTGGTAAAGAGGTGGAGAGTGAGATAGATTGGTTAACAGATAGATAGATGAATAGATATATACGTGGATAGATAGGTAGATAAAATAGTTGATATCTTGCTAGATAGACAGATATAGAGATCTATAGATACCTTGCTAGAGAGATTGATTAAAATTTACATCTATAAACAGATATTCGTGCTAAATATGAATTTATTTTACTGAATTTTTTCTTATATATTAATGTGAATACAGTTTTGAATGGAAATGTAGTTTCAATAACATTGCATCATATTATTTGTGGAAGTCTTAGTTCAGTTTGTTCATAATAGACGTAATGTTCTATCTCATTTGCGTTCATTAGGCAAATATTGTTCTGTCGGCTGCTTTGAATGAAATGGAAAATAGATATATTAATTTATCTCTAATTTTCAATAAATTTCTCCGATTTTGACGATGAAATAGATAAACTATCAGTGAAGAGATCGGTAAAGAGAATGATAGAAAGGAAAATGCAAGAGAGAGAAAAAGAAGGGGGATATAAGAAAACTAGCCTAACAGGGGAAAGAGAAAGTATGATGCTTGCAATGAGAGGATAAATCAGGATGTCAGAAGTGGGAATAAATGAGAGAATAAAAGAGAAATAAAAGAGAGAGAAAGAGGGCGAGAGAGAGAGAGAGTGGAGGTATTGTTGATTAGAAGAAGAAGAAGAAGAAAAGTGATGCAGTGAAAACGAGAGTGAGAGAGAGAGAGAGGAGAGAGAGAGAGAGAGAGAGAGAGAGAGAGAGATAGTATCATTAGAAGAACGGTGGGATATGAAGATGAGTATATAATGTAGGCAATATTGCAAAGTGGAAAATGTGAGAGTTGTTATAGAAGAGTGTAGACAAAGAGTTAAGGCATAATTGGATTGAAAAACAGATAATAAGAAATGGATGTAATTTCTTAATGATGAGAGGAAAGAGAAAATGCTGATGTAAGATGATGTAATTGAGGAGCCGGTGTCAGAGGAATTAATGATGCAAACATACCATCTCATACAACATTGAACCCAAGATGTACAATTTGCATTATATAATAATTTATTTATCGATTTATGGTTTACAATACAGACACGCCGTCATTTACGACGGCGAGGGTTCCAGTTTCATCCGATCAACGGAATAGCCTGCAACTGAAATTAGCGTGCAAGTGGCTGAATACTCCGCAGATATGCGCACTGTTGATACAGCTCTCAGGGAGATTTAGCGTGACGCAGGACTTGACAAGGTTGGGCCTTTGAAATACAGGTCCTATTCATTTTCGCTAGCTAAGTGAACTGCACTATAAGGGTATTAGAATATGTATTATTTATTTAAAATATAGGGAAAAGAAGCACAAGCTGTAAGAAATGCATGCAAGGACGTTTTAGTTTCGTTCGCATTTGTCCTGAATTGAAATCTTAGTGAAGTCAGTTATATTTTCTTTCCACAGATAGTGAAAACAATGTATTTCATAGCATAAAGATTAGATAGTACATAAAACCCATTTTTATTCTTAGGAAATTGTCCCAGATTTCATCCGGCGTCCTACAAACACATTTATAATATATACATGCCTTAATGCACTAAAATCACTTTCTCATGTAGATGCGTTGTTGAAATTGGGATAATTCTAATGCGCCCGTGCACCATTTATACCATCGAATAACATACCAGTTATATATTGGATTTGATTCGAGCTGAATTGAATATTATCACTCTGTTAATAAATAAGGGTATCATTCTTTGAGTGAAAGAGAAAATAAAAGTTTTTTTTTTTATAACTACGTCGAAGGATTTTCACTTAATGCTTTCTACCAATTCCTTTCAGTAAATTAGCCTGACATAGAAGACACCAGAATTCTTCTAAAAAGTCGTGTCTGAAATTTTCTGCAGATTATGATGCCATTATTTTTCAGTATATCAAACCTAAGCGAGTAGATAAAGTAAAAAAGAGGTGGGAAATGGAATATAAAGAGTGTAAAATGATAAGATGAAGATTATATATTAAAGCCAATTTACTGATGCTTGGGCATTCCATTGGTTTAGAAAGGATTGTTTTTTTTTATGCTAGCGCTAAGCATTTTACCTGGCGTGCTAAAAATTCTGCCAGCTCACTGCCCTCTGTACCAAATAATAAGGAACAAAACTTTGTGAACAACCTTCGATGATGTTAGCATAATGCTTTAATTGCCATGTCCAACTATAAATTATGGAGTATAATTTGATGTTGATTGCTGTCATGCAAGACACTTCAAATATCGTCTCTACGAGTCTCTGACAAATTTGAGTCTTATTTTCAAATCATACGATTTTCATCGCTTGTTTGGCAAGGAATGTTGGCGAATTATATTGTCAAGTTGAGTTAATTAAATTCTCACAATTTTTAGGTTTGATTATATTACGCTAACGCCATAATAGAAATAACAAATATAGTAAAGTATTTTTAAAGATCACTGCAAATAGAATATTTTCTTTTATTATTGAGCATATTTTTAAATATTTATTTCAAAACATTAATTTCGTAAGATCATTAACACGAACACAACTAATGATTTTGAGTCATAAAAACCAAATAAAATGATATTTGAAAAACGAAATGATGCAAAGTATTGATAAAAATAATTTTCTCCAAGTGTGGATTTGCGACGTATACGTCCCTAATTGACAGAAACACAGTTGATTTTATGTACTTTTGTCCTGAAACGACGCTAATATCAGGCAGTTTTATGGCAAAAATAATTCCACGCGTGACCCATCCGTCACTTTTATAATCCCTCTTTATTAAGAGGCTGTTTTTTTCTTTATCCAAGATCATAAGGACTGGTTTGATCTCTTTACCATTCCCGAAACATAAATGATCCTTCTTTAAATCGGCGTGTCCTCCTTTCTTTCGTCTAGAGCTGTAATTTGTTATTCAATTTAGAAATGGCTATCGTTTCTGCAGGCACAAGGGCTAGGATACAGGATCTTCCGTTGAGATTTTACCTCATTTATCTTTCGAAAGTTGTGTGCAATTTGAAGGGGATGCGATTGCTGATTTCTTGCAGGTCAAACAAAGATAAAACCACTAGTAAAATGCTTCAGGAAAAATGTTAAAAATCTCCGAGGAAGAAATACGAGGGACGTTCAGTAAGTAATGCCCCTGACCCATTTGTAGTTGTTTGACCTTGCTGAAATTTTGCATGTGCAATTATTTATATCTCTATAGATTACGTGGCAAATTACAGCTCTAAACTATTTGTGGTGTCTGATTTACAGGTGTTTGAACTGAGTCAAGTGTGAAATGGAGCCTGTTGAGTGTCGAGCAGTGATCCGGGTTTTGTATTTGAAAGGACGCACACCACGGGAGACTTTTGATGAAATGAAAGTAACTTATGGTAATGATGCCCCATCATATGACCTTGTAAAACGCCGGCATCGTGAATTCAAACATGGTCGGAACTCTGTGGAAACAGCCCCCAGATCTGGTCACCCTCCTTCTGCCATTGATAAGGCATCTGTCCGTCAAGTTGAGGCTGCCATTTTGGAAGATCGACGCATAACTATTCGCCAAATAGCCCATGAGGTCAAGATTAGTACCGGGTCTGTGGAAACTATCATTCATGACCATTTGCATATGCAAAAGGTGTCTGACAGATGGATTCCCATGTTGCTCACACCTTTCCAGAAGCAAGAACGCGTCGAGTGCTCGAGGATGAATTTGGAGATGTGCCATGAAGATGAGTCAAAATTTTTCAAAAGACTGATTACACAGGATGAAACCTGGGTCCATCACCATGATCCAGAGACCAAAGCCCAGTCAATGCAGTGGAAGCACCGTGACTCATCTCCTCCAAAGAAGGCAAGGGTGCAGCCCTCCGATGGCAAGGTCATGCTCACAGTCTTCTGGGACCAGGACGGAGTAGTGATGACAGATTTCCTGGCAAAGGGTACCACAATTACAGGAGCCTATTATGCTTCACTTTTGAGGAAATTAAGAGAAGCTATCAAAATCGAGAGGCAGGGCAAGATCAGCAAAGGCATCCTCCTCCTGCAGGACAACGCTCCGGTCCACAACTCGATGGTCGCCAGATCAGAAGCACAGGCGTGCGGCTATGAACTCCTCCCCCAACGCCCTTCTCTCCTGACCTTGCACCCTCTGATTTTCTCCTCTTCCCAGCCATGAAGTTGTTTTTGAAAGGAAAGCGTTTCCCAGATGATGCAGCCTTGATTTCTGAAGTCAGGTCGTGGTTGGAGGACCAAGCTGGGGTCTTCTACAAAAACAGTCTCTAGAGCTGCATCAAACGATGGGAGAAATGCGTAACTCTGGGTGGTTCCTATGTAAAAGATGACTAATAACTGTGCCAAGTGTCGTTGCTCTACTGCTATGGGAAGTGGGTCAGGGGCATTACTTATTGAACGCCCCCCGTATCATTGGAAAAGATGTCGAAATTCATTTAAGTCTATAATGCAAGTGTGAACAAACTGGTGCAAGTGTTGCTGTGTGCTGCGAAGTTTGCTTCCAAACGAGACGGTTCCGTGTTCAATCCCCGATAAAGGAAGACAAAAAAAACCTGTCGCATGTCTATCTGTTTATATATATATATTATATATATATAATATATATATAATATTAAATAGAGACAAAACCACTATTATGCAAATCAAACAAAGAAAGACTTAATCCAATACATAAAAAAATTTTATATAAATTAAATATAATTAAGATTAATTATATTTAATTTATATAAAATTTTTTATGTATTGGATTAAGTCTTTCTTTGTTTGATTTGCATAATAGTGGTTTTGTCTCTAATTAATATTATATTATATTTTACTATAAAATTGCATTCAATCCTAAATCTGATTCTTCCCTGTAAATTTGGATTTATTCCCTATTATTTATTATTATTATTATATATATATATATATATATATATTATATATATATATATATACATACAGGTGTGCAAAAATAGATTTACAGGAAGTATCACGTTAATGTTATAATATTTACTTCATTAAAACTATTAGCACCTTAAATTAGTTGGCAGCATTTGGTCATTAATCATAACAATGCATTTATCATAATAATAATTGTTTCATCATGGCTTTTAAGATTTTGACTAAAATAAATGTGTATTGTTCGTGTTTTCTTTTACATAACAGTATACCTACTTTTGCACGAACCTGTGTGGGTGTCATTTTATATGAGTTGTGTTTGTCCCTCATCGGTGCTTGACAACTAAAAATGGTTTTATTTACCTCCCAGTAACCTAGCGTTTCTGCAAAAGTGATACAAATAGAATGAGTCCCAGACTTGAAACAAATAAGCATTGTGGACGACTTGTTCCTGTAAAACTTTCAAGGTGTTGCCTGAAAATAGAGATAAGGATAAAAGATAAATAGTATTCTAAGTATCTTATGAACTGATACTGCATAATTCGTACACCATGGTAATCATTCGACTACGGTAGTAGTTGAATAATATTCTTGAATAATATTCTTTCAGAGCTTGTCGCTAATTCTGTTATTAACCAAATTGCAAACTATAAACATTTTTGAAGAGGACGGGTCCCTAGCTTATATTTTAGTATAACGAAATCGAGATTTGATCCAGTAGAAAAAAATTTACATCAAACATTTTTAGCGACATTTTAGGAGAGTAAGTAGCAATACCAACCAATTTAAATCTAAATAACTTTTTTTTTAAAGCAAAATATGTTTATCTTAGCTTCAATGATAGAAGAAACGATGAAGGATTTCATAGTTTTGGTCTCATGCAATAAAAATTTATATCAAAAACGTTCTGAGGTAAAATATCATGCAAAAAATAGAAGGCCATAAATTGGATTTAAGTATTGTTAACTTTTTATTTTAAAAACAAATTATATAATAATTAAGCTTAAATGATAGATCTCATTTCGCGAATGTTCACTGTATCAATAGCATGCAATGAAGTTTTGAAAGGAAAATGTTATGAGTGTTTGTTTCTCAAGTTTGAGGGTGGTAAAATAGTTCTATACATTTTTAGGAATATATTTCTATAAAGGGACTTTTAATACATGTCACCCGCGTCATTTCGATAAGGGAAAAGTTATCAACGACACTGCTAATTGACATATTTGACATTATTAATTAGCATAATAGCATGGTCTGGATAAACATGGATTATATGGAAAAATGAGAGCAAGAGAAATAAAATTCCTAACATTATAAACCCGGGAATTACAGGACAAATTATTACACCTGGAAAAGTTCAGGACAACTTAATACATCTGGTAAAGTACAGAACAAGAAAACTTTTACTTAGAATATTGCAGCTAAGCATTATTATTTGAATATTAAGAATTATTTTATTTTAATTTATGAACTAACACTATAATTGAAAAACGTATCATTATGCTGGTAAAATATTGACACACTAGAATGCTTAAAAATGAAAACCAGAAGTAACAGTATAGCTAACGTTTCGTGCAAAGTAGAAAATAATATGTAGTAGGCAAGTTCCTTATGTAGAAAATAAGCATTGAGTCAATGCTAAAACTGTGAAGACTTGGCAATAACTTAAGCAACAACTCTATATATTACTGTAATATATAACTAATATTATATTTATTGTACTAGATAATTATGTACTAATACTTATTTATATAACCTATTTTCAAATTTCCAATTAATAATTAATAATTATAAAAAAAGAACATTTGAAAGTGCAAAAATATTTGAATTCAGGTATTTTTCATTTTTAAAGAACGAGTAATAACACATAGAATATAGTTTCTAATTTTAGTAAAAGCTAGTATTTTCGAAATCTAAATATTTTATTTGAAATTTTATCCTTAGCTGCAATATTTTATGTAATACTTTTGTTCTGTACTTTACTAGATATGATAAGTTATCCTGTGCTTGGTCAAATGTAATAATTGGACGTGTAATTTTCCAGGTTTATAGCAATAAGAATATTATTTCTCTTGCTTGCATTTTACCATGTTAAAATCATATACTCATTCTCTGAGAACTAGCGAACTTTATCATAGATAAATGCTGCAAATACTTGCTTTCATTTGTTGAAGGTAAATTTTCAGGGTATTTTACTCCTTTTATTATTATATACTTACTCAATCAAAACCATTTAACCATCACCATATAATATATATATATATAAAGTTAATCTAATATAAAGTTAATATATATATATATATATATAATATATATATATTATATATATATATATATATATATATATATATATATTAAACAAAAAAAAAATGGTAATAATTTTTCTGTGGTTTTTCATGTAACCAACAATTATTTACCGGTAAATTTCGGTATGTAAATACGACAAATTTATCGTCAGGAACTTTGTAAGGTTCAGTATATAGTAAAGTAAATAAGAGGGCTAGCAGCAGGCTGTTTCGCTTCATACCGAATGAGTTAGAAATGGCAGTCAAAGACTGTTTTTTCCCTTTTCTGTAAGTGGAGATTCCAAAAACGAACGCCCGTGCGGCTCACATACACAAAACCGGAGTAGCAAATATACGCAAACAGTCACTTACCGTTAATAACGAACATGTTTCTGGATCACAAACATAGAAAAGTAGTTTGATTTCCGTCATCGGCGCTATATTCGATAGCTTTACCAAATGCCACAGGCCCTCACTTCTGACCCAGCGACATCAGATAGTGGGGGGAAGTGCGCAGATGTTAAAACTAAGTAACGACTGGGAACGTAAATTTTCCCTCCAAAATTCTGCCATGCGCGCCTTCTGGGTAATCGTAATGGAATGAGGAATCCACATGGTAATGCAATAAAAATGGTAAATAATTTTTCTGTGGGTTTTCATGTAACCAACAAATATTTACCGGTAAATTTCGGTATGTAAATACGACAAATTTATCGTCAGGAACTTTGTAAGGTTCAGTATATAGTAAAGTAAATAAGAGGGCTAGCAGCAGGCTGTATCGCCTCATACCGGAGGAATTAGAAATGGCAGTCAAAGACTGTTTTTTTCCATTTTCTGTAAGTGGAGATTCCAAAAACGAAGGCCCGTGCGGCTCACATACACAAAATCGGAGTAGACTGCCATTTCTAATTCCTTCGGTATGAGGCGAAACAGCCTGCTGCTAGCCCTCTTATTTACTTTACTATATATTATATATATTCTATATATATATATAAAGTTAATCCGAACAAGAAAGCACAAAAAACACAACAACGCGAGGACGTGGAACATATATAGTATTATTGGACGCTCAGGAAAGAAGGAAAGAAGGAGAGTTTGACGTTTCGAGCGGAGCACTTCGTCGGAAACACACACACACACATACACACACATACACACAACACATATATATATATATATATATATATATATATATAACATATGAATATACACTATATGTTTTTATATATACATACCTATCATTTTAAGAAAGTTAATTCCCACAAATTAATAGGTATTGAACCATTATTTCCTTCGAAGAAACCACCCCTTCATGAGGCTAGCATATATATATATATATATATATATATATATACGTTTTGAGCCTACGTTCTTCAACAGAAAAGAACACGAGGAAATAAAAAGAAAGAGAAAAAGAACTTGTTGATTTAGCGATCAACCACGGTGACTGGAGCACCACCTTCTATGAATACATATCCTTTTATTCTTGTGTTTTTCAGTTATTTGATTACGGCAATGCTGGAGCATCGCCTTGAAGTGTTTTAGGGGAAAAATTAACTTCGGTATATTTACAAAACAATATAGTTTATATTCATATAAAAGAAGAAAAAGAAAATGAAAATGGAGATTGTTAAGCTAGTAATTGTTTATTTTTATGTAATAAATATTTATATATATATATATATATATATACGACATATTTCTTTCAGTTTTCGTTTACAAAAACCACTCACAAGCGCAAGGCTATAGAACGCAGAACCTTATATATATATATATATGTATATAATTATAACAAATAGAAAATGTAAAATAATTATACTTATATACATATGAACTAATATGGTCCTGTTAGTACGCTGGCCGCCAATAAATCATTAAATAATGGCTTTAACTTAATTGTGAATACATACATACATATATATGTATATAAGATTTGTTTTATTTATATTCCTGAGCGCCATACTAATACAATTGTTTATTTATATTCCACCAGCCTTCGTCTTTTGTTTATTTTCATAAAGCTTCCCGTTATATATATATATATATATATATATATATATATATATATATATATATATATATATATAAATATATACATACATACATACATATACTGAGAGAGGGTGTGTTTCAAGTGATGTACAGATATTGTATATTTAGAAAAATATGGTAGTGAGACTGTTGTATGCTTATGTATATATATATGTGTTTTTATTTACATTTTATTTACGCTTTTAGCGCTTTCTTCCCTTATCGGATTTATCAAAAAGTCGTTTATAGTTAGAGAGAAACATCTGTTTATTCAATTAAAGACCAAAATCTATTCAAATATAAACATTTCTTTTCCTTCCCCACTCTAAAAGGTCACATGTTATTGAAAAAACAAGTCCGAAATTAAACGTCTTTATCCCCCCCCCTCTTTCTTAAACTGTTTACTTATTTCTTCTTTCTTCTCCTTGCTTGGCAAACATCACAAACATTATTTAAATTATTTACATTTGACGGATATTTGTTCTCATCTTGTTTGTTGTTGACACAGCGTTTCGGCTGACATACCGTCCTGCCTTCATCAGGTGTCTTAGGGAACACATATATATATATATATATACCAACACCTCTTATGTCCATCTCCTATGTTCTTGCCTTTAGGCTTTTACTTCATACACGTTAACTCAGTTTGATTCGTTCTCAGTCGAAATACACCTGTAGTCATTTTCTTCTTTGTATTTGTAATTGTGTACCTATGTTCTCCGTGTTTTGCCTTTTTTGCCGTACACATTCGCTAGCTTTCTTACCAAAAAATCTAATTCCCTTAGCTTTGACTTTTTGTGGGGCAACCAGATCGAGCTGTCTCACGTGTGTAATTGCCCGAAACAGTAAGGACTTCTGGTAACTTGACTGAGAAAAGAAGGCCACGAATCACCCGTCTTTTTTGCCCGTTCTTCTAATTGTTGTTTCTCCTGTCCGCCTTTGCATCGTTTTATTGTCCGAATGTTTTATTGTCCTCTATTTCATTTTTGTTCCATTATATATATACATACATATATACATATGTAAATATATAATTACGTACGTACATACATACATACATACATACATACATACATACATACATACATACATACATACATACACACACATATTAGTCACTATATAATTCGTTATGTTGATCGCCAGTCACACTATACATCGAATATGATTTTCGTATATATTTCTCCTCTTGAAAGATTAAGTTATCGGAAACATTATAACCGAATTGCCAAAATTCCTTTGAGACATTAACAGTTCTTAGTTTTCTGAAATGATATTCATTGCTTTAAAAATTAGTCTTTGCTGCTTGAAATGTTCAGAATATCACTGCTCCATAAAGAAAAATAATACAAAGAAATTGTTAAGAGAACTATAAAAATGACTCTACTCTGTTACTTGCCAACATATAAAATGGACTTAAATGCTCATTTCGAATTTACAGAAAGATGGTTCCCAATCTTGCTGTTTTGGTTTTTTAAATGCATATATTTGGCTGGCCAAATTTAGTTCGCCTTCTGATTTTACTTTAGTCATACATACACATTAGTTACCTGAGACCGTTTAATTTTTTATCTATAGGACATGCGTTATCATTCTATATCTGACACATTAACGCAGTTCGAAACGAAATTGCCACGAGGAAGAAAGTATTTTCTGTGATTGTGATCACCCTGAAGATGGAGAACCAAAAACGAACATTATCAGCACCTCATGCCTCTTGGGTGATTTTAAAAAAGAAGTTGTAAGAAAGCAGTGGAAACCTGCAGCAAGATATGTCTTGTGTGCAGAGAGGATGCTGAAGCAGAACGTGCATGCTAAATATGGTTTACGATCAAGTTTACGCTCAAGAATTGTTTTCCGTTCAAGTTGCACCTCACTCTCTCCAGCCAGCTGTTATCACCCTGCGACAAAAGTCCCATTTATACGAACA
Organism: Octopus sinensis; assembly: GCF_006345805.1. Taxonomy (NCBI): domain Eukaryota; kingdom Metazoa; phylum Mollusca; class Cephalopoda; order Octopoda; family Octopodidae; genus Octopus; species Octopus sinensis. The sequence goes on along the minus strand of NC_043011.1, from coordinate 67,167,768 downwards.
GGATGATCGTAGGTATTCCCCATAAATCCAAATCGAAGGTTGAAAAACTGCAAACATTTGCAAACGGCAGCAGACTCGATAGTTGGATCCCTCATCAACTCAGATAATGTATATTTGTGATTGGTTGCAGAAGCTTGTAAAAAGCCGATCGTTCTTTGAAGAGAAATGCAACAGGGAAGTAAAAATAGATAATCTGTACCAGTGTGAATATAAATGAGCATAGAAAAAGCACGTTGAATCATTGCAAGCAACTTCCAGAGCAGGACTGCACTTGAAGAAAGATATGCTTTCAATTTAGACGGATTCGAGGGTCGTTGTCTTTTATGAGCCTCTTCCCACGAACAGGGATATAAATTCGGATGCGTTCTGTAATCGGCCGAACAAATTAAAGGCAGCGTGCCACCAAAGGTGTTCAATACTAGCTAACCATAAGGGCATTGTCTTGTAAAGTGCCTATTCCAGATCCACACTTTCTGCTGACGCTGCAGAAGTTACTGGTATTTGGCTGGGGATTAATGCCTCGCTCAACATATTCACACCAACTTACGCTTTAGGATATCCATCTTTTTCGACGGCACCAACTTTCTTTAAACAGACTTTCCTTCAGCAATGTATAAATTCACCTGGGGTAACTCTTCGCCAGTATAGACAGGAACTACTTTGAGTAAGGAATAAGGGATCTGTTGACAGAAGAATCAGAAACTAAAGGGAATTATAAAAATAATTGCTTAAAACCTGTTTCATTTTTCCTTAGAAATATGACCATAGACATTTGGGCATTGATTGATTTCGCTTTCTGTTTTGAACCAACACTTACCAATCAGACTTACTGCGTAAACTATTTTATGAAATATATTTACTTCTCCGCGCGCGAGGTGTTAAAGTGAAGGCCCCTGCGACTTTCAAACGAATCTTACAGAACAAGTGTAAATTTAAAAATTATAATATATATATATATATATATATATATATAATATATATATATATATATATATATATATATATATATATATTATATATATATAAATATATGTATATATATGTATATATATATATATATTTCAAATCATCAATTCTAAATTACACTCATAGAATTCTCAATACGAAAATATTAGTAATTGTTTATTATACAGAAGTTGACGAAGTTGTAGTATCATTATAATTATAACATTATGTATACATACTCACACACATAGGCGTAGACAACCACACACGCACACACACGCACACACACACACACATATATCTATTTATATATTTATCTGCTTATCTGTATCTATCTATCTATATATCGTTCCTCTTCAGTACAAAAAAGTTTAAAATGTGTGTGTGTATATATACATACACACCCACACATACATATATATATATATATATATATATATATAGATATATATATATATATATATAGATATATATATAAACTTAGATAAACTTAGATATGTTTCGTCCAAAGATTTTGGTCCAGGCCATGTCTAACTTAATAGCACCACCTGATATATATATATATATATAGATATAATATATATATATAATATATATATATTATATTATATATATATATATAATATAATATATAAAATATTATTAGAGACAAAACCACTATTTTGCAAAACAAACAGGAAAGACTTAATCAATACATAAAATTTTAATAAATAGTCAAAAAAACCGCCACTAAAATCGTTTCTTGTCTGATCGACAATCTTCAGTGGACTTCCAATCTAAAAAATCAATATTTTAAAATATAAGAATAATAATTTTAAAATATAATTAAGTATGAATGAAAAAATATAAGTATATAATCCATATATAACCTATATATAATCCATATATAATCAATATATAAACAATATATAAACTAAAAAAAAACTATCAACAATTAAATATAAAATATAAAATATAAAATATAAAATATAAAACAAAACAAAAAATAATAATAATATAATAATAAACTATATATACCACCCATACACATATACCTAATTATATATAACCATATCTAACTACATACACTAAATCACACACCTATATATATATCCCTATACATACACATAAAAACGTCTAGGCAACTATAAATAAATAAAATAATATAAATAAGAATAATAATATATTATAAAAAAAATAATAAAAATGATAAAAATATAAATAAGAATAATAATATATAATAAAAAAAATAATAAAAATGATAAAAATATAAATAAGAATAATAATATATTATAAAAAAATAATAAAAATGATAAAAATATAAATAAGAATAATAATATATTATAAAAAAAATAATAAAAATGATAAAAATATAAATAAGAATAATAATTATTATAAAAAAAATAATAAAAATGATAAAAATATAAATAAGAATAATAATATATTATAAAAAAAATAATAAAAATGATAAAAATATAAATAAGAATAATAATATATTATAAAAAAAATAATAAAAATGATAAAAATATAAATAAGAATAATAATATATTATAAAAAAAATAATAAAAATGATAAAAATATAAATAAGAATAATAATAATAATAATAAATATAATAATAATAATATAAATAAGAATAATATAAATAAAAATAAATTTAAAAATTATTATAATAATTATATTGATAAATTTAATAATATTAATAATTCCTTAAATGCTGTACATAGATATAATTCTGATAATAATTTTAATAAAATAAAGAATTATAAATATATTTATATAATGATAATAATAATAAGGTTAATAAGAATAAATTTTGGTTATAGTTCCTTATGGAGATCAAGTAAAAAGAATATTATTAAAGAGATTTTAGATGTTATAGAACTATTTATTAGAGATAACCGTAAATATAGAAACATTTTCTCTTTTAATAATTTTGGAGTTGGTTACTCTACCACTAATAATGTTGGTAACATTATTTCTTCATTTAATAAATATAAACTGAATAATTTTTATAAAAGAATTATTTGATAATAATATTAATAATGATAAGACTTATATTAATTGTACATGTAGAGATAAATCTAATTGTATATTAAATAATAATTGTGATATTAACGATGTAGTGTATAAATGTATAGTTACATTACATGATAATAACTTTAAGAATAATAATTACACAAAAGCGGTTTATATAGGTTCTACTTCCTCAAAAATAAACTAAGAATCGCACAACATATGAATTCTTTTAAAAATAAAAACTTAATCAACTCAACCGGACTTAGTAAGTACATTTGGAGTCTTAAATCACTAAATATTAATTATAGTTTAATTTGGGAAATAATTTGTAAAACTAAATCATATACTATAGGAGCTAATTGTTGTTATTTATGCTCTAATGAGTTTAAAGAAATTTTATTTTATAAGTATGATAATTTACTTAATACTGGTGAAGAGCGCAAAATAAAATGCAGACATAAGTTACTTTACCTATATAATAAGTTTCATGATAAATAGCAATAATAGTTCCCTTTTAGGTTACTCTAGTTTAGTTTAAATTAGTTTAGATAATATATTTTTGGTTATGTTGTCTAGGCTTTAATTATAGTTAGTCTTTATTGATATTTCTTTGTTTTAATTAGTTCATTTTTAATGTATATTAATTTAACAGTTTATGGTACGTTAAAACTTTAATAATTTATATTAGATTTTTTCTTTTTTATTTCTTTTTTTCTTTATTTATATATATATTTTTTTTTTTTAATTTTTTTTTTTTTTAAATTTTATTTTATTTATGTTTTTTATTATGCATTGTTATATGTATTTTGGAGGATATATTTATATGTTTATGGGTGTTATTTAGTGGTGTTTTTATTGAGTTTTGTATGTATGTGTGAATGTTAAGATCCCTTTGTTTTTTGTTTTTTATTTGGTATGTTGAATTGACAGATTTTATTTGGGTATTGTCTGTTATAATATGTACACACACCATAACAATATAAGTGCCCACTTCATTCGCTGTACCTGGAATTGCATGTGAGCCTCAGCAATATACTAACGGCCACTCCCGCCCCACATGGAAAATAAACACATACATCCCCAAAAATGGGCGTAATCCCATTCACACCAATTATATGTATACAATTATACACACTAGAATAATACATAACTAACCCAAATATACAGAACATACTAAAAATCACCAACTAACCACCATCATAAATGAAACCCACACCCATACAATGACAAAACTCCCCCCTCCATACCCAATTTACACGCACATAGTAATCCCAATATATTCATCCATACATGGACGCAAGTGCGTGAAGCACATGCACACAATTAATACGTACAACCCCCTAATACACACTCATATACATACGTATCAAGCTCGACATCCACAGCGATACGCTTACACCCACTCACACCCAGATGGGTGAATTGCACAACCAGGGAACGCACACACACACGTGTGCGTTTTTTGATTGTGCAATTCGCCCATATGCATGTATGCGGGCGCGATTACATTGTTGCATATATCGAGCCCAAATAGCATGCATATGTACATGTGAGGGGGTACACGCACATGACGTGCGCGTGTACCCCCTGCATTTATACCCGTGCGTGAATATACACATGGAGACTACCACACAGGTACAAATGTGTATAGTAATGGGAGCCCCATCACTACACTCAATGTATACTCTCACCCATCCGCACGGATGTGTAAGTGTATCTCCGGTGTATATGTTGAGGCTTATATGTAGCGCTGTGGAGGCGAACGTCGTTGAAATTGTGAATGAATGGGTGGAGTTGGGAATTGTAACCGGGTGGTGGACTAGCGTTGCTTGGAATTGTGAATGGATTAGTGTGGTAGTGAGGTAGGCATCGAGAATAGGTTTGGGTTACTGCAAGTTGTTTGTTAGAGCTGCTAAGGTGAGCTAAAGCTCATAAATGTATATAATGATTTTTCATGGTAGTTTTTTAAAGAATCCATTCATAATAAATTTTTTAAGTAGTGTTGGTTTGCTACGTGGATATAGTTTTTAGTTCCATTTATTCTATTTCTCCATTCATAATTTAAATGACGTTTACTTTCTATGGCGCGTATTCTTTTTTTTACATAAGTTATATCTATGGTAACGTAATTTTGGTTTGGTTTTTTTAACGGCTAAGAATTTAATTTCACTTCATAATTTGAAACTGACTTGTAAGTATGTATTATTTATCCTTATGTCATATTGTTATTTTTGATATTCTGGTTAATTACGATGTATTAATGTTGTTTTCATAGGAGTGTTTATGTATATGAGATTGTGTGTGAGTTTTTAGTTGTATAATTTATTTATCTGTATGAGTGTGGGTGTGTAATATTGTTGTATATATCGAGTTTAGTGAGTATGTATATGCGTATATGTGAGGGAGTATATGTATCTGTTGTGTGTGTGTGTTTTGCGTGTGTGTGTGTTTGTGTGTGAATGTGTATATGGGTTTGTTATTTAGGTTTTGGGATGTATGTGTTAATTTGTCTGTGTGGGGAGGGAGTGGGTTTTGGTGTATATTGAGGTTTATAAGTTAGTATAGGTATGTGTATAAGTCGTGGGTCTGTGGTTTACGTGTGTGTATTTGTGTGTGAATGTTTAGGTTAGGGGGATTGCTATATAGGTTTGTTATAGAGTTTAGCAAAGGGAGATTTTATCGTTATATGTTTTTATGAGTTTTGGTTTATCATGGTTTTTTTAGGGAATTCGTGGTAATTTGTCTATTTTCGATGTTGGTTGTTTTATTACATTGTTTCATTCATAATTTTTGAGTGGTGTTCGTTTTTCCACGTGAATATTATTTTTAATTCCATTTATTCCATTTCTCCATTCATTAATTTAGAGATGTTCGTTTCCAGAGCGGTTATACTTTTTATACATATGTTAAGTTCCTTGGTAAAGTAATTTTGTTTGGTGTATATGTTGAGGCTTATATGTACTTGTGGGTGTTTGTATTTGTTATGGGTGTGTGGTTTACGTGTGTGTTTTTGTGTGTGAATGTATAGGTTAACGGGATTGCTATATAAGTATGTTATAGTGTTTAGTAAAGGGAGGTTTTATCATTTATGTTTTGTGAGTTTTAGCTTATCATGGTAGTTTTATAAAAGAATCCATTCATAATTTTTGTGTTTATTTGTCTGTGTGGGGTTGAGTGGGTTTTTGGAGTATATGTTGAGGTTTATATGTTTGTATTGGTATGTGTAAGTGGTGTGGGTATTTGTATATGTCGTGGGTGTGTGGTTTAAGTGTGTGTATTTGTGTGTGAATGTTTAGGTTAGGGGGATTGCTATATAGGTTTGTTATAGAGTTTAGTAAAGGGAGATTTTATCATTATATGTTTTTATGAGTTTTGATTTATCATGGTAGGTTTGTTAAGGAATTCGTAGTAATTTGTGTCTATTTGCGATGTCTGTTGTTTTATTGCATTGTTTCATTCATAATTTTTAAGTAGTGTTTGTTTTACCAAGTGAATATAATTTTTAATTCCAATTATTCCATTTCTCCGTTCATAGTTTTGAGTGATGTCCGTTTTCTAGAGCGTGAATGTGGGTTGTATGTGTGTGTGTGTGGGAGTATGAATAAGTATTGTGTTGAAGTATTTAGCTATTTTATTTATTTATAGTTGCCTAGACGTTTTTATGTGTATGTATAGGGATATATATATAGGTGTGTCATTTAGTGTATGTAGTTAGATATGGTTATATATAATTAGGTATATGTGTATGGGTGTATATATAGTTTATTATTATATTATTATTATTTTTTTGTTTTGTTTTATATTTTATATTTTATATTTTATATTTTATATTTAATTGTTGATAGTTTTTTTAGTTTATATATTGTTTATATATTGATTATATATGGATTATATATAGGTTATATATGGATTATATACTTATATTTTTTCATTCATACTTTAATTATTTTAAAATTATTATTTTTATATTTTAAAATATTGATTTTTTAGATTGGAAGTCCACCTGAAGATTGTCGATCAAGACAAGAAACGATTGTAGTGGCGGTTTTTTTGACTATTTATTAAAATTTTATGTATTGATTAAGTCTTTCCTTGTTTGTTTTGCAAAATAGTGGTTTTGTCTCTAATAATATTTTATAATATTTTACTATAAAATTGGATTTAATCCTAAATCTGATTTTTTCCCTGTAAATTTGGATTTATTCCCTAATATTTATTATATATATATATATATATATATATATATGTATGTATGTAGGTTTTTATATATTTATGTCTGCCTATCTATCTATCTATATGCATACTTTAATTAAAAGTAAAACGTAATTTATCAACCACGTAAAAATGATTTTGTTTTAGTACATGTATTCAATTATCAATGACCATTTAGTCGTATGTATTTAATTATTTAAACAGTATGTCCTCTGCTAATTTTAAATGCAGTAGCCAGATGCTATATTAGATTTAATAATATAACTGATCTCGCATTTGATAGGAACCAATGGCGCTGAAGTGTACACAAGGATGAGTTCGCAACACATCTTAAATTGTTTCCTCCTAATGGTAAAAAACCAGATTAATGTTCATATATCCAGCTGCAAATATTATCTACTCAAATTATTAATTTGATCTTAAAAAATTAGTTTCAATTAAAATATAATATAATGAATAAAGTAGTTTAGGTAATGGAATGTAATTTTGATTTAGATCGGGAAGTATTTAATTCTACAGTTAAAAATAGGCTAAATGACTAACAATGCTAATTGTATATATAATTTTCTGAACGATCCACTCTTCAAAATACATATAACTCTAGGATACACATGGTCTTGCAACCAAGTAGAGATTGATCTTAAATACGTACGGGTTAAATGAATAAAAGAGAAAGGTTTAGTAACTGGGTCGCTTATATCTTCGTTGTCATAATATCTTGAAGATTATATAGAACGGCTGAATCAACACATTTCAGAAAGTAAGCAGAGGTTTCCGCTAAAGGTAAGCGTGATACTATCCTCTCATAGAATGATTGAATATGTGTTAAATGATATAACAATGTAGTCATGACCATTCCCGAATAAATCACTGCTAAACAGTGGCTTGGTTTCTATAGCAGAACATTTTGATCAGTAAATATTAACTCACTTATACACAACCTGTAATTTGAAATAAATAACTGATGGTTCTTATTGTTTGGCGATTAACGAAACCTTTATATATTCACACAACGCAATAGAAACACATCACTATCAAATTAATGACGATCAGATTACTCTTTGTTTCTTTATTGGAGATCTCCTTATGTCAGTTAGTTATATTAGCACTATTAATCAATAGAGGGGTAAAGCAAATTCTGGTACACACACACATGTATATATATATATAATATAATATATATTATATATATATATATATAATATATAATATATATATATATTCGTTCCGATTCGTCGTTTCGTTTCACCTCTTGGTTCCAGTTATTTTTATTTTATTACTATATATATATATATATATATATATATATATAAATATATAATATATAAATATCTATATATCTATATCTATCTATCTATCTATCTATCTATCTATCTATCTATCTATCTATCTATCTATCTATCTATATATATATCTATCTATCTATCTATCATCTATCTATATATATATATATATATATATATATAATATATATATATAAAAAATAACAATTAGGGAATAAATCCAAATTTACAGGAAAAAATCAGATTTAGGATTAATCCAATTTTATAGTAAAATATTATAAAATATTATTAGAGACAAAACCACTATTTTGCAAAACAAACAAGGAAAGACTTAATCAATACATAAAATTTTAATAAATAGTCAAAAAAAACCGCCACTACAATTGTTTCTTGTCTTGATCGACAATCTTCAGGTGGACTTCCAATCTAAAATATCAATATTTTAAAATATAAAAATAATAATTTTAAAATAATTAAAGTATGAATGAAAAAATATAAATATATAATCCATATATAACCTATATATAATCCATATATAATCAATATATAAACAATATATAAACTAAAATAAACCTATCAACAATTAAATATAAAATATAAAATATAAAACAAAACAAAAATTTATTATAATATAATAATAAACTATATATACACCCATACACATATACCTAATTATATATAACCATATCTAACTACATACACTAAATCACACACCTATATATATATCCCTATACATACACATAAAAACGTCTAGGCAACTATAAATAAATAAAATAGCTAAATACTTCAACACAATACTTATTCATACTCCCACACACACACACATACAACCCACATTCACGCTCTAGAAAACGGACATCACTTAAAATTATGAACGGAGAAATGGAATAAATGGAATTAAAAATTATATTCACTTGGTAAAACGAACACTACTTAAAAATTATGAATGAAACAATGCAATAAAACAACAGACATCGCAAATAGACACAAATCACTACGAATTCCTTAACAAACCTACCATGATAAACCAAAACTCATAAAAACATATAATGATAAAATCTCCCTTTACTAAACTCTATAACATACCTATATAGCAATCCCCCTAACCTAAACATTCACACACAAATACACACACTTAAACCACACACCCACGACATATACAAATACCCACACCACTTACACATACCTATACATACATATAAACCTCAACATATACTCCAAAAACCCACTCAACTCCACACAGACAAATAAACACAAAAATTATGAATGGATTCTTTTATAAAACTACCATGATAAGCTAAAACTCACAAAACATAAATGATAAAACCTCCCTTTACTAAACACTATAACATACTTATATAGCAATCCCTTTAACCTATACATTCACACGCAAATACACACACGTAAACCACACACCCATAACAAATACAAACACCCACCCCACTCACACACACCCACAAGTACATATAAGCCTCAACATATACACCAAACAAAATTACTTTACCAAGGAACTTAACATATGTATAAAAAGTATAACCGCTCTGGAAACGAACATCTTTTAAAATAATGAATGGAGAAATGGAATAAATGGAATTAAAAATAATATTCACGTGGCAAAACGAACACCACTCAAAAATTATGAATGAAACAATGTAATAAAACAACCAACATCGAAAAATATATATATATATATGTATATATATATAGATGTTGTGCGCGCCACAAACAGCCAACATGATGTTGTCGAAAGAGCAGCTGCTGAGCAACAATCTTTTTTGTGCATGGCACAAAAGATTGTACAGCAGCTGACCTGGCTTCATCAAACCCAAGCCCGCAGGTGGGACTACCCACTATATACCAGACCACCAACAGCAAACAGACACAGGATGGACACCGCCCGGCAAAAAACGTACACCTCACCTCGATACTCCTACTGAACATCAGAGGACTGCAAACACTCAGTAACAGGACAAGATCCCGTTCCTGAGAGACTTTGTTGCATGCAATCAAGCCTTATGCATAGCACTTACAGAAACGCACCTGAACCGGACATAGCAGATGCGGAGTTACACATACCACAGTATGCTGTACTACGGACCGACAGGAAAGAAAGGAGTCATGGAGGCGTTGCTATGTACATCCGTGAGGACCTCACACCCCAGGTCCTCTTGTCATACTCAAACTCGGTGTGTGACACACTAATTGTACATATTAGGCAACTTGATGTAGTTGTGTGTGCTACATATCGCCCTCCAGATGCCCCAAGCCATGTGGGCAAGTTTGAAGACTGCCTTATAAAAATAGAAGAAATTCTAACCGCATTAGAACAACACATAGGTGTGCTTCTTATGGGAGACTTCAATCTGCCCAATGTCAGATGGCCCGAGGGCCTTTCTCTCCCAGGAATGACAAGATGTGAACGAGGACAGGCGAGGTCCCTCCTGAACCTCATCAACACCCTGTACATGGAGCAGGTAATACTCCAACCAACCAGGGCAGGTAACACACTGGATCTCTGCTTCACAAATGACATGGATCTCATCCATAATGTGAAAGTGACACCGACACTACTCTCGGATCACAACATGATAGAGCTGACCATGTACGGGCCAAAGAGAGCACGGACATGCAGCCTACAAGAAACCCTCAAAATCTTTCCAGCTTGAACTACCATAAGGCAAACTGGAAACAATTGAGAAAGAGATCCTCAAACAAAACTGGCCTAAATGTCTCTCCTCGCCAGACATCGACGTGTGAAACTTCAACAATTCATGTCTGTAATGCAAGCCATATGCTACAAATGTGTCCCAGAGAGAAAGGCCACTGTACACAAGAACAAAATCCCCAGAGAGAGGAAAATTTAATGAGACGGCGTACGAAATTTTCAAATCGCCTAAACAAACAGATTGAAAGCAGTGAAAAGTCCCGCCTAAAATAAAACTGTTGGAAATCGAAAAATGTCTGCAACTCTCCCATGAAAAGGAAAGAGCAGACAAAGAAGCCTGGGCTATAGAAAACATAAAATCTAACCCCAGAGCTTTCTACAGGTATGCCAAAGAAACAGCTACAGTGCACTGTAGAATAGGGCCACTCCTCGAAAAGGATGGCACACTTACAGGAAAACCAATGAGGGTAAGTGAAATACTGAATGAGCAATTCAAGAGTGTTTTCACTCCACCCCTTGGGCATCTCCAAATCACCAATCCAACTGACTTTTTTACCACTGCAGATATAAAATCAGAGGCGGCGACGATAGATTACATCGATATAAAGGAAGACGATGTAACCAAGGCTATAGATGAAATGAAAACAGACTCAGCTACTGGCCCCGATGGATTCCCGGCAATCCTCCTAAAAGCATGTAAGAGAGTCCTAGCAAGACCACTGCAGTTCCTCTTTCAGAGCTTCCTTGCAGCTGGCAAACTTCCAGGAAAACTGAAGGAAGGTAAAATATGCCCCATTCATAAAGGAGGTAGCAGAGCGGAAGCCAAGAACTATAGACCTATCTCTCTGACCTCACACATCAGCAAGGTCATGGAACGAATAGTCAGAAGGAAGCTGATCACCTTCCTTGAAGAGAATGACTTGCTGCCCGACACCCAACATGGTTTCCGACCAGGGAGAAGCTGTTTAACTCAGCTCCTACAACACTATGACTGGGTGCTGAAACGGCTGCTCAACCACTCAAATGTGGAAGTGATATATCTCGACTTTGCAAAGGCCTTTGATAAAGTCGATCATGGAATGATATGTCACAAACTGCGTGATCTCAACATAGTTGGAAAACTGGGAGAATGGCTTCATGACTTTCTGAAGGATAGAAGTCAGGTGGTAGTAGCCAATGGGGCCACCTCCATTAACACACAAATAGTGAGCGGTGTTCCGCAGGGCACTGTTCTGGGACCACTACTGTTCATAATGGCCCTCTCAGACATGCCCTCAGCCACGCAGAGAGCCACGATCACAAGTTATGCAGATGATACAAAAGTTTCACAGGCAATACAGAACCCTGAGGACACTAAACACCTGCAATGTGAGCTGGACGAAATATACAAGTGGGCTGAAAAGAATAGCATGCAGTTCAATGCTGGAAAGTTTCAAGCTTTATACTATCAGCATGCAAAACTGAATGCAATACCCAATGAATACACTGGACCCGGAGGGATTGCAATCCCAGAGGCACAATCAGTGCGTGACCTGGGTATTCACATGAGTGATGACGCGACCTTTCATGTACATGTTGCTAAACTGACAATGAAATGTAGACGGCTGGCTGGATGGATTCTTAGAACCTTTAGAACAAGAGAACAAGAAACCATGATGGTCCTCTGGAAGACACTTGTCCTAAGCCACTTTGACTATTGCTCTCAGCTATGGTCACCATCCAGTGTCAAGTTGATCACAGAACTTGAGGCGATCCAACGAAGCTACACAAAGAAGATAGCCTCTATGCAGAATGTAAGCTACTGGGAAAGACTCAAGAGATTAAAATTATATTCTCTGGAGCGTAGGCGGGAAAGATATGCCATAATATACATCTGGAAGATCCTGGAGGGAAGTGTCCTGAACTTTGGCATCGAGAGTTACGCAAATGCCAGAACTGGGTGCCACTGCGTGGTGCCTAGGACTCCAAACCTGCCATCAAGATGTAGGACAAGATTCTGTGATAGCTTGGGCTTCCGAGGCCCACAGCTCTTCAATATCCTCCCGAAGAACCTGAGAGACCTGCATGGGGTGGATACAGATGTCTTTAAAATGAAGCTGGATCTCTTCCTGTCAGGTGTCCCAGATGAACCAACTTCACGGCAGGAGGGGCAGATGAGGGCAGCTGCATCGAACTCTCTCATGCACCAAATAGCAGTTGCTAGAAAGCCTCCATGAAGTGAAACCAAGTAGCAACACCAAATGGCGGTGCCCCAGCATGGCCACAGCTCATAAGCTGAAACTAGAATCAATCAATCAATCAATATATATATATATATATATATAATATATATATATATATATATATATATATATATATATTATTATATATATATATATATATATATATATATATATATATATATATAATATATATATATATATATAATATATATATATATATATATATATATATATATATATATATAATATATTATATATATATATATATATTATATATATATATATTTTTGGAGGCGCAATGGTCCAGTGGTTAGGGCAGCGGACTCGCTGTCGTAGGATCGCGGTTTCGATTCCCAGACCGGGCGTTGTGAGTGTTTATTGAGCGAAAACACCTAAAGCTCCACGAGGCTCCGGCAGGGATGGTGGTGATCCTTGCTGTACTCTTTCACCACAACTTTCTCTCACTCTTACTTCCTGTTTCTGTTGTACCTGTATTTCAAAGGGCCGGCCTTATCACTCTCTGTGTCACGCTGAATATCCACGAGAACTACGTTAAGGGTACACGTGTCTGTGGAGTGCTCAGCCACTTACACGTTAATTTCACGAGCAGGCTGTTCCGTTGATCGGATCAACCGGAACCCTCATCGTCGTAACCGACGGAGTGCTTCCACATATATATATATTTATATATATATATTATTTTATATGGCACTTCGACGTTTACGACGAGGGTTCCAGTTGATCCGATCAATGGAACAGCCTGCTCGAGAAATTCACGTGCATGTGCCTGAGCACTGTACAGACACGTGTACCCTTAACGTAGTTCTCGGGGAGATTCAGCGTGGGAAAGAGTGTGGCAAGGTTGGCCCTTTGAAATACAAGTGCAACAGAAACAGGAAGAAAGAGTGAGAGAAAGTTGTGGTGAAAGAGTATAGTAGGGTTCGTCACCACCCCACTGCCGGACCCTCGTGGAGCTTTAGGTGTTTTCGCTCAATAAACACTCACAACACCCGGTCTGCGAATCGAAACCACGATCCTATGACCACAGGTCCGCTGTTCTAACCACTGGACCATTGCGCCTCCACACACACACATTACACCACAACACATTGATGTTTAATTTTAGTTTTCGTTACAAATCACTTTTATGTTTACTCTGCCGAGAGAGCTGTCAATAAGATCCCTGTTAGAAATGTACCAAGGCACGATGTCAAGAAATCACTGATAAAATACATCTATCATCGCTCAAGCATGGCCTTATGCATGATAGCTAAATCTAATTAAAAATACACGACCACTAAAACCAAACCGAAAAGTAAAATATTAGAAGAAAATTCCAAGGAAAATGTAGACTTGTGTTGCTCTAGATCGACATCTCCCGTCTTGGAAAACAATTAGAGAAATTTTCGAATGTCGAAATTATTTTACTTAAAAGTCAATAAGGATCAACATAGAAAATTTTCCAGTTATAGCTTAATGAATGGTGCAATCTTCGTGTCAGCATTTATGCATATTTAAAGTGTTAGAGAGATTAGTTTGGGTGAATATTTATGCGGATTGTTTGTCAGTAGTGTTTTGTAAGCTGTCAATTTGCTATGACGTAGATACGAATAGGTTTTAATGAGTCTATCTATGTAAGCAAACATGCATGAATGTATACGTCAGTCTGATATTGTTTACTCGGCAATGGTGTTTGTGTGGCAACGACCGCCTGATTTGTGACGTAGCTTAGGATTCAATTTAATATTCAATTCCTGTGAACAACAGGTGGCAGCACTTCATTTCCTCGTTTCAAGCGGATCCAAACTTGAGAAGGACTGATTCTGGATGGAGGGAAAATATGTGGCAGATAAAAAAGTAAATTTGCTGAATATACACAGAAACAATGAAATCCCCGATTAAACAAAAGAGATACCATAGAAACGACATACTACATTTACCCAATTTACAAATATATCACCATTTTACGGGAGGGATTTCTAAGGTTAATTAAACTGTGTATAACTTATAGATACTAAAAGGCAGCACTTCAGTAGAGCTGAAGCTGGAACTATGCGGCTGGGAAGCAATCTACGTACCACAGAACCACCCTCGTGCTTATGTTCAAGGATCCCATATTTGTAATGTAAACAATAATTACTACAATTCAAACTGATTTACTTTACCGTTTCTAAAAATATACAAGAATTGCACACTTGTGGTGTACATAATAATTTTAGACATGTGGGATCATCGGATTTCTAAAACTAATCCAATTACCATTAGATAGCATATTTTAGAAACACAAAAAACCCCTGCCGTACTTTAGATGATTTGTGGACATTGGGCAAGACCGACAGATAGCCTCTGAGCAAAACATCGTACTTCATAACACAGGAGCTTAGGGTATTCGGCTCACAATCGTAAGGTCATGATTTCAATTCCCGGCGACGCGTTGGGTCACTGGGCAAGACAATGTATTGCACGTTGCTCCAGGCCACTTTTCAGGCAAAAATGAGTGGGACCTGTATTTCAAAGAGCCAGCTTTGTCACATTCTGCCCCACTCCGAATCTCCCTGAGAGCTACGTTAACGGTACACGTGTCTGTGGAGTGCTCAGCCACTTGCACGTTAATTTAACGAGAACATACGTCGTCGTAACCGACGAGATGCCAGTGAAATGTATATTTACATACATACCCAAAGACTTTTACCGAAAGGCAGTTAATGTATTCTGTTTAGGCATCCACTCATAGAACAAGGAATGAATAGTTGTAAATTCTTGTTTCTCTTATGAAGTCAAGTAAAACCTACACAAATGTCATAGGGCGTGATCTTCCCATCACTATGTCAGCAAAATATGATTTCGTAATTGAAACTAAAGGAAAGTAAGTGTAAATCCTGCGATTATTACTTACACGTATTATTTTTATAAACTCTTTAGGGAGATGGACATATTCCGAATTTGAATATCTAATACGTAAAGAACCACATTGTAGATATACAGTGAAATATTCAGTGGACTATTCTGAGATGTTTTCCTTCACTTTGTTGTCCGGAAATGCATGTATTGAATACTAATTTTTCTCTTGTGTGAATGGTACAAATAAACAGACTCACACAGAAAAACACATACAGGCATGTACATGCGTGTTCATATACATAGATACATATATATATATATGTGTATATATATATGCATATATATACACACACACACTCATATACGTATATATGTATATATATATATATATGTGTGTATATATGTATATATATATATATGTATATATATATATATATATATATATATATATATATATATATATATATATATATATATATATATATATATATATATGTATATATAGGCACCTGTGCTTCAAAAGGTTAATCAAAAGCAGCCACATCCCAGAATAGAAAC
>NC_043011.1:67091046-67141046 GCF_006345805.1 Octopus sinensis | reverse complement strand
CCAACAACAAAACACCAGGCTTCAGTATTTTCCCCCTCTACCAATTCAGGGACGATACAACCTCGAGACAACGAATAAGTAAAGAAACTCTCTTTATTACAAAATATAAGCACCTTCTGAACGGGTCTACGACAAACTATATATACACCTCTGCTTTAGAATAACACAAATACACACGCAAATATTACATTCCTAAGAATCCACTACAAATCAGCCCCAATAACAGCTATAACCCATAACGTGCCAACTTTAAGTCATACAACACCTCACTACTTCCACTCATTCATATTCTCCCTCCTCCTCCTTCTTCTTCTTCTTTTTCTTCTTCTTCTTCTTCTTCTTCTTCTTCTTCTTCTTCTTCTTCTTCTTCTTCTTCTTCATCATCATCATCAACATCGTCATCATCATTTTCTTCTTCTTCTTCTTCTTCTTCTGCTCTACCTTCTACTTCTTAACTTTATCAGTAATGCTTTTTAGCATAACACCTACGCAAATTCCATAAGCAAACCTTTCAATAGAAATATTCTCCTGAATTGAACTGCAACTGACCATTCAAATACGACAATCAAGGCACTCCCAAATTTTTCCACCCCTTCTCCTCATCATCCTTCTTCTTCTTCTACCCTACCAAGAATTCACAACGACCTGACCTCGAACGCACAAGTGCAAACAAGAGCGACAGAGAAAGGCAGAAACAAGGAAAATGCCACTTATATTTGAACACTATACAAATATTCCTTTAAAAAATCTTTTCTTTTAATTTTTCTAAATTTAATTATTTAATCGTTACAGTTGAAAAGGTCTCAAAATGACCGAAACTGGTACTGAAATGTTCTTTATAAAATTATTTTAGCATCTTCTATCTTGACTTGTTTTTTCATATCTATCTATCTATCTATCTATCTATCTATCTATCTATCTATCTATCTATCTATCTATCTATCTATCTATCTATCTATCTATCTATCTATCTATCGATATATATATATATATATATATATATATATATATACACATGCATATATATACATATATACATACATCTATTTATTATTCATATGTAGATGTATACATAAACATGCATATCATATATATCATACGTACCTACATACCTACACACACGCTCACATATTTTTATGTATCCGCGTAACCGCACAAATAAATTTCAGAGACTACTTCAAACCGTCCCTGGCAGAATACTGTCTGTTAGAAAATTCTTTCGTATCAGTTGCGAGTAAACAAATATCCAGGAGATTTATCTGTCTCATTTTTTGTTTTTAATTGGGTTGGTGTTATGTAAGTTTGATTGTTGATGATAATCGATCAGCTATGAAATCAGTGTGCCAATGCTGCTATGATTGATTGAAGAGCACCTGTGTATTGCTCTGTCGAATCGTTATCGCCAGTTACGTCATCGTCATTGTCGTCGTCCATCAATATCCTTCTCTTCCTCCTCCTCATCTTCATCATCATTTTTCTTGTCATTATCGTATCCAACAAAACAAATCCCACCCCATGTGTTAAAGCACCACCATATATGTTACAAAACATATATTCAATGTATAGACCAACGGAAAACATATTAAATACACAGGCGGACGGAAAACAGAGCTCTCTAATTCGTCATTAGTTATGAACCAGAGGGCAATTACGCAATTTCGTAATTGTATATATGTATATAAGCACATTTGGCCCTGTGCATACATATATATATACATATATATGTATGTATATATATATATTATATATATATATATATATATATATATTTGCAAAAGAGTGCGGAGATGGTAGATGTGGGATCTGCAGCAACCCCCACCTACAAATACATAGAGGGAAACAGAGAGATGAGATTTAAAAGTGGTTACGTATTCAAAGTAAATGCAGGTATGAACTGCAAGTCGCAGAACGTTATATACTGCATAACCTGCCCCACGTGCAAGGAGAATTACGTAGGTGAAACTGGTAATTCTTTGAGTCAGCGAGCCAGGATTCACCGACAACATATTCGGCATGAAGAACTACGCAAAATACCACTAAGTACACACCTAGCTACGTGTGGAGAAGGAAAATTTAAGATCTTTCCCTTCTACAAATGTCCGAAGAACGACAGCTCTTTCAGGAGGAATATGGAAAAATATTTCATAGCTAAGTTCTCCCCCAAATTAAATGGCTGAAATTTTACTCATCATATATTAAAGGAGACATCTTTCGATTTACAATATAATATAGTAGAACATTTAATATGTGTGTGTATATATGTATATATATGTGTACATATATATATATATATATAATATATATATATATATATATATATATATATATATATAAATATATATATATATATATCACCTGTTATATACATTATATTATTTTTGTAATTTACTTAATCTTTACTTGCCAATTGTCCTTTTATTTTTAACCTTCCTATGATATACAATTTTCAAGATGGTGTAATTTGATTGTTCATTTTGAATCGATAGAAGGTGTTTTTTTCTAATATTTCATGTATAAGCATGTATAATGTGTATATATATGTGTGTGTATATATATATATTGCCTGTTATATACATTATATTATTTTTGTAATTTACTTAATCTTTACTTTTTAATTGTCACTTTAATTTTAACTTTTCTATGATATACAATTTTCAAGATGGTCTAATTTAGTTGTTCATTTTGAACCGATAAAAGGTTTTTTTTCAAATATTTCATGTATAAGCGTGTATATATATATATATATATATATATATATATATATATATATAATAGTGGTATAAATATCAACACAATTTTTCCCCTTCCTCCCTTATTTTTCTTTTTCTTTTTCTTCTTTTGTTGTCTCTCTTCCCTTCTCCAAACACACAGACACACGTACACGCACACACACACACACAAACACACACGGACACACATACACAGACACACACACACCTCCACAAAACGATCATAAAAAGTGGAAAGAATTCTTAAACCCAAAAAAACATTTGACCATTCTCACAATGATAAAAGGAAATATAATTTATGGCCTACCTCCCCGCCCCACACACTCAGTGACACTGTGAAGTGGTCAAAGCTGAAATTCTTAGAACCCCCTTGGAGTCAATATTCTGTCCAGCAGACCAAAAAAATTATTTCCTTCTTCTTACCTCCCCCTTCCCCTCTTTCTCTTTAGCACTCACCTCAGATACAAATACACACACACACACACATACACACATGTTTTCTCTCTCACTTTCTCCTCATCCATCTCATCCTCTTGTACTGTCTTATATTCCTCCCAACCACTACGAAACTCTATAAAATGATTAAAATTCCCCAGTCAGGAGCTTAGTTTCATTTGAAAACCCCACTAGAATGGGAGAAAGCGCTAATGATCTAAGTGATATGATATATATATATAAAAATGGAAAATATATAAATAAATATCTGTAAATATAAACCATCCGATCTTCTGATTATCTCATTTCTTCTAATATACATATATATACGTATGTATATACAGACGTATGTTATATATATATATATATATATATATGTGCTATTAACATGAACAAAAACGAGAAAACCAAATCAAAATGGACCAGTTTACACAATGCTTTTAGTTACTAAAAAAGTCGTTACCCTATATATTTTACGTATATGATTTTAGCATTTTCAGAAGATTAGTTCGGCATTTTTTCATTTGCTGCCGAATGAAACTGCGCTGGCACGGTGAATTTGAAAGATTATAATATATATTCTTTTATTTGTTTCCGTCATTTGAGTGCGGCCATAATGGAGCACCGCTTTTAGTCGAACAAATCGACTGTAGGACTTATACTTTGTAAGCCTAGTACTTATTCTGTCTGTCTCTTTTGCCAAACCGCTAAATTACAGGGCTGTAAACACAGCAACGTCGGTTTTCAAGCGATGGTGGGGTGACAAACGCTGCCACACAAACATACACACACATACACACACGTTCACACACACACACATATATACATACGACAAGATTCTTTCAGTTTTCGTCTACCAAATCCACTCACAAGGCTTTGGTCGACCCGAAGCTGTAGTAGAGGAAACTTGCCCAAGGTGCCATGTAGTGAGAAACCCGGAACCAAGTGGTTTCTATGCAAGCAACTTGCCACAGGCCCACTCCTGTGTCTATATATATATATATATATATTATATATATATATATATATATAAAAATATATATATATATATATATATATATATAAAATATATATATATATATATATATATATATAATATATATATATGTAGGTCCCGGGTTGATTCGGGGTTAACCACAGTAAATAAGGTACTCAATACATAGCAGAGTAAAATTAATTTATTATATAGAAGGAGCTTCTACAGGACTAGAACTGTTTCATTCAAGAGAAATCTTCAGGAAGCTAGTTAACAAGAATTGTATTGGCATTTATACATTTAGGCAGGTTTAAAGGGGTGGTGGTGGGGGACTTTTTGGGGGTAGGCATAGCGCAAAAAATCATACTTGGGGGAGTGGTCAAGGAGTCAGTGGTAAATTAGATAGAAGAATAAATAAAAGAATAAAAAAAGGGAGAATAAAAAAATATATAGAGGAATAGAGTTTTAGGTAAATAAGGAAAATCTCACTTATACCTATACACATATGTATACATATATACACACACACACACATATACATACTCACATACATACACACACACCCATATATATATATATATATATATATATATATATACACACACACACATACATATACATACATATATCTACACACACATACATATATACATATATATATATATATATATCTATATATACATACACATATACATGCACATACATATACACACACACATGTATATATGCACACACACACACGACCACACATACACATATACATAAAAAAAACCTGCCTAAATGTATAAATGCCAATACAATTCTTGTTAACTAGCTTCCTGAAGATTTCTCTTGAATGAAACAGTTCTAGTCCTGTAGAAGCTCCCTCTATATAATAAATATATATATATATATATATATATATATATAATATATATATATATATATATATATATACAGTTGCGGCCAAAATGTTCAGAACGACATTGTTTTCGTCAGAAAAGTGGGTATAAGTTTTTAGCAAAGTTGTTTTATATTCTATAATTTTCACAGACAATAAATACAATATTAATTATCATTGTCTGATATTTAGGTGTAATGTGAGAGGATAATACAAAAGGTATGGATGATTTAGTGATTTACTGCAAAACCCATGGCGGCCAAAAGGATCAGAACGGTTTAAAAAAAAAAATCAAAAATGATGGAGAATACTGGAATTATTTAATATTTAGTGTGAAGCCCTTTAGCTTCAATCACACTTTGACATCTTCGACTGCATGAGGAAATTAAACTTTCAATTTCTTGCTGGGTGATCTTATTCCATTCTTCCCGAAGGGCACTCCATAATTGCTCGGTTGTTTTAGGATTTCTGGCGTTCGAACGTTCTCCTAGAATATTCCACACATTTTCAATAGGATTAAGATCTGGGCTTCGAGCAGGCCAATCCATAACAATAATCTTTTCAGCCTTGAGAAAGTTCATGACCACCTTAGCCTTGTGACATGAGGCATTGTCCTGCATGAATATGGGTGATCGCTTAGTTGAATTTCTCAGCACAGGCAAGGCATGATCTTTTACAAGTTGTTTATAAACTCCGGCATTTACCTTTCCATATAATCGCACCCTAGGGCGCACACCATTTCCAGATTTTATCCCCCAAACCATGACACTACCTCCACCGAATTTAACACTCGTCTTAAGGCATTTAGGCGACAATTTTTCACCTACTTCTCGACGAACGTACCTTTTCCCATCTGAGCCATATAACATAAACTAAGATTCATCACGGAAATGCACCGTTTGCCATTTTTCTTGAGACCACAACACATGTTCGGTTGCAAAGGTAAGACGACACTTCTTATTCTTGGAGATGATCAGTGGCTTTACTGCAGGTGCTCTTGCTTGTAGGTCATGTTCAACTAAACGACGAGACACAGTTTTTCGAGATAAAGTTTTCTTCAATACAATGCTCATTTTCCGAGAAACAGCAGCAACAGTTTTAAATCTGTCCTTTTTAACCAACTTTACCATAGCACGATCTTCTCTCTTGGTCGTTTTTCTTGGCCTACCTGTAAACTTTCTTGCTTTACACAAACCACAATTATCGTAGACCTTACGAATACAGTGTACAACACTTTTTGACTTGTTAACAATCTTTGCAATAGATCCAATACTTAAATTATCCTTCCTTCGAAGCTTAATAATCTGCTGACGAATTGGTAACGGGGTAAGTGGCATTATATTAACAAAGTACACTGCAGATATTCTTACTAATGTTTAGTAAATGAATCATCACGTAAACAAATTCAAAACATTAGAGTTCACCGGTTAAATATACTAAAACACGGAGTAAAAGCAACCGTTCTGATCAAAATGGCCGCCAAGGGTTTTGCAGTAAATCACTAAATCATCCATAACATTTGTATTATCCTCTCAAATTACACCAAAATCTCAATCGATAACGATTAATATCCTATTTATTGTCTGTGAAAATTATAGAATATAAAACAACTTTGATAAAAACCTATATCTACTTTTCTGACGAAAACAATGCCGTTCTGAACATTTTGGCCACTACTGTATATACATATATATATACGTACATTTATATATGAACTTTCTCCAGTGAATGACTTTCATTGTTTCTCGTCTATTTTCGTTAACGACCACAATTCATATAACTTTCAAATCTTCATCGTCCCCCACCCAAACACTGAAGACCATCCACTCTCTACACGACTGAAGACACATATACTTCATTGCCTTCCATTTTGATTTTCTATCATTTTAATCGAAATTACAGGAATTAATTGCTTTATCTCGTGTATCTTAAACTAAAACCCCTTATTTTCTTAATTAATCTTAATAACTATTCTCAAGTATTCTTCATAATTCTAGATTCTTATATTCATTTTGACGGCTTCCTGGTCTTCTATTTCATACCTCTTTAATCTTTCTAAAGCAATGTTCTTCCATATTTTTACAGCTTTTCTCCTACTTTTACAATACATACTTTACTCAGTGGCCGACCTTATATATTGTCGACCCATCTCCGATTTTCATTATCCTTCTCATATTCCTCACCAAAGGCTGCTTACTCGCTAATCTCCGTATAAGTTTCTCTCCCTCTCATCATCTAATCTTCTTTCTACTGCTCCCAAATCGTTACTTGCGCCCATTAATAAACACGTTATATTTCTTTTCAAACAATATTGACATATTCCAAATTAAATAGCATTATTGCAACTATTCTTAACACCACTAAATTATTTCCGTTTTATACGATTTATTTAATTATTTAAAGTAATTTCAATTGTGGTAACTAATCAATCGCTTCAGTGTGTACAGCCTCATTGCATTATCAATTTGGTATATTTACTTCCTTTTCCCCTTTTTATCCTCTACTCTTGCACATCTGCGTCTCTATTTTACTTCCCACCGAATTGTATTCAGTCCTTCTCCCTCACACGCTATCGCCATATTCCTTTCATACACTTCTACTCCCAATGAAACCTTTCTGTTTCTCAATCCTTAATTCCTCCTCGCGTAATTCTTCTCCCAACTTCATCCGTTACCACACCCTACCTCCTAATAATATCATTCCGTTTTCTTATTATTCTAGTCATTTTAATTTAATCCCATCTTGATTTATCTGCACCTTTTTTCTATAGCCCTATTTTCATATATTTCATTTGTAATTCGATTCCTCGTTTGCCTTCTATCATTTCTTTTTTTTGTGTATTTTGTCTTGTTTCTGTTTGTATTTTCCTCTCGGTTTCACCTTACCAAATCATTCGTCTTCATCCTATTTTTTCCAGTTTTAACCACCCACCTATCTGGAAATATTTCTTATCTCTATCCCAACCAATGTTTATTAAAGCAAATGGAATGGATTGTATATTGTGAGTTCAAAATAGAATGCAAACCCCAGCTAACTGCTGGAATAATAACTAACAATACCAACGAAGCATTTGTCTAGGGAACCGTAAACATATTTCTTAAACGTAATTCTGAAAGGATTTGTGGTGGATTTGGCACCGATGAAAGCGAAGATTGCTTCCCTAGGACGACAAAAATTTATGAATTTCCTTATTGCATTGTGGAATATTGCGAGTGGTGGCTTTATGCACTGGGTCAATAGAGGTGAGAAGCTGGTAACGTTTCGAAATTGAAGTGAAATCGAAAAATGTTTATGGTCAATGAAACTGTGATTGTCGGCAAGTGGAACCATCATTCATTGTTAATTCTCAAATATTTGAGTAACCATCGCAACAGACAAGTATTGTCTGCAAATCGAGAAATTGCTCAAAAGACTGCGCCATTTATGTCTGGCATTTACCGACAGATAAGGACCAATCCTCCTCTGTGATAACCCAAATGACTTGGGGAAGTGAATTAACTGAGCTAAAGTTGTCTAGCTCACCTAAGTGAAGTTGTTGGCAATTCCCTGATCTTTCACAAACTCCTTATAAAATCATTTTAATAGCCTACTGCAAAAGGAATTCAGCAAACAAGTTTCCTCAGCATGGCTGCAGTCCAATGACTGAAATGAGTGAAAGATAAATGACGGTCATTTGTTTCAGCACTCCGAAATTATTCTATGCTACAGGAATAAACAAACGTACTGATAAAAATGCGCAAATTCTAATTGTTTAGGACCAGTAGATGGTTGGTGCGCTGTGTCTCCCACCTTGCGAAAGTGAACTAGTCCACAGGTAAGGTGGTGCAACTAGTCCACATGTAATCAATGGTCTGTAAATAAAAAAGAAAAAGTGATCATTTAAAATGATTCTTTTTTCTTTCCTGGAGGCTGTCTGACTCTTGCCTCATCTTTCTACCTATTATTTTTTACAACGTAAATGTTGTTACTACTGACAGGCTTTTGTTAACACTAACGTCTCGTAGAATTTTACTCTAATATTTTCTCTAATATCTGCAAGGTTATAAAAATTGATGTTTATTTTATTGTTTTTTTCAATAAGCGTTACTCTCTCAGCTTTATTAAAGGGGATTGCTAAACTGCATTTCAGTAACGATGCAATAAAATGGTTCTAACTTTGTAATGAAGAATGTCTAAATCTAACAGATTCAGTACAGCTTCAGTTCAATTCTGATGACTGCACAGCAGAAAAGTAACCAAACAATAGGAAGTTATAAAAAAAACTAAAAAAAAAAACCCAGAAAAAAATGGAATTTCTGATTCCGGAATACAAGATTTTACTTGATTATTCACATGCATTTTCATTTCTCCACTACTCTAATCTGGTTTCGTGTTCATTTGCAACAGAATACAGTATATAAAGAAGTGACATACATTCCTAAATAAAACCAAAATAAAATTTACTATTAATACATTTATTATGTTAGCTTCAAGACATACTGTAGTTATTGTAAAGCAGTGAAACAGAAATTGACTTAGAAAATGCTGAAAGGTAATACGACGAAAGTTTCTAGGTTTTGTGAGAAGTCAAAATGGAAACGATTGGCTGTAAATTGAATTAGTTTATTCAGAGAAAAATCTACTTTAGAATATTTTTTTTTACTTTACTTTCGGAAAACAAGTGTGCAGAAATAGTCGTGCGGTCGGGGCAATAGCTTTTCAATCACGCCATTTTGATTTCTTCCCACACTGAGTATTATATGTTTGTGAATTCCTTTCACTCACGCTCTCGATTCTCTTACCAATGGCATTCGGCCTACAACAGGTAATATGAGTCTTTTGCAGTGATTAGCATTCTCACACACACGTGACACGCATCCCTGCACACTTGAAGTCTCTCTCGTCAAGAAGCTTAGACACCTATAAACCATCTCCTTTTCGAGACGTACTTCACTGGTCTCGGGATACTTTCTTATTTCCATTTCTTACCAACATCCATATAAAACAAAACGCGTCTCTTTGCTCGAACTATATGTCATTCGAAGTCGGCATACTCGTCAAGTGTCTGTCAATTCTTTACACGCCATCTCTTCTATCGCTTTTAGTCTTCCTCCAACCAAACAAAGACAAGTAGTTGTGAAAAGAAGAGATTGTCTTCCACGTATTCCCCCACATATAACATAAAACCAAAACAGACAGCCTTAAATTCACAATGTTGATCCCCTTTGACATCACCCACACCTATGCAGATGATATATATCTTCATTTCTTCTGTTGACAACCAGGTATTATCCACACGGAAACGGAATCTCGAAAGCCAAATTTGAATATTTCTATGAATTACGACCACGAAATCCTTCTTCAATGAGCTCTGCCGATATTTTCGCCTCGCATAGCATAATAACATATTGCTACTCGTGAGTAACATGCACTAAATTATAATAACGGTTTCTGAATTCAGTATTAATAGATTCATAATAACGTAGCCCCACGTTCTCCAGTTCTACCTCTACAAAATTTATAGAATAACTACTACGTTCCGATTGCTCAAGAGGAATGTCAACTCGTCTCTCTCATAGTCCATGGAAAAACTCATGCCACTTCCAGAACTAATTTAAAAAGAAACATCCTTATAACACTCTGATTCATGTAAAGGCATGTTAATATTTATATTTATTTAAGACGGCGAGCTGGTAGAATGGCGAGCAGGCCGGCAAAATGCCGTAAGCAAGTCGATTGTTATGCTGACGTTTAGAGATAAATATAATAGTACAACATAGTGTATACAATTCAATGATAATAATAATGTTTGAGAGAGTAGAGGACTATGGCTACGTAGACATGATGCAGTGTGCCGTTCTAGATTTAAAACAATACTGTGTTATTTCAAAGATTTTCAGCTGATATTCCTCACACCTGGAGGCCCTCCTCTTCCCTTGCATTTAACCGGCGGGAGTCATAAAAGTGACTAATTTATTTGATTATTCGTCCGAAGCTTTGGCGTCGTACGTAGGGTTCCTGTCGGTATTTTGCAGAAATTCAATAATAGAATTCCAATTAAAGATGCTGATTGTATTGCATCTTAAATTGACTTCAGATATTAAGACCCTGGAATTTTACACAAGGCAATTTCTGATCCATTAAATATACGAATCTAAAGTATAATTATTGTTCTATTGGCACCATGCATACACAAACATTCTTTCACTGCCCGATCGAAAGTCATCTGTCCCACTCTACCTAAACAAAACGCAATGTCCAGACGAACACACAACATCGTATGTCACATGAAATGTTTTATATTTAACAAAATTTTCAAAATGAAAACGAATTGTTTGAAAGTAGCTAAGAAGTGAAAATATGGCTTGAATTGTTTTTGAATATGCTGGCTTACACATTTATTGAATTGGCAATGGAACCAACTTCATTTAAAGAAAAAGGTCTATACTGTTCTTAAGAAAAGATTAGCAGCTGCATGAAGCACAATATTCCAATCCTGCTCTGAAAACATACAAAGATTCAAATGTTAATATTGTTGCTTATCTCTCTCTCTCTCTCTCTTTCTCTCTCTCCGTCTCTCTCTCTCTCTCTCTCTCTCTCTCTCTCACACCAAACTGAGATACTTTCAAATTCAGAAGCTTAGACACCTATAAATCATCTCCTTTTCTAAACATACTTCACTGGTCTCGGGATACTTTCTTATTTCCATTTCTTACCAACATCCATATAAAAGAAAACGTGTCTCTTTCCTCGAACTATATGTCATTCGAAGTGATATCTGCCAAGCGATTTATTAAATTCCATAATCCCTTAATCTACGAAATGCGAAAAGATTTAAATTGACTAAATTCTAGATTATAATTGAGGAATTGTTTTGCATTGAGGATCTGTGAAAAGTGCTCAAGTGAGTACGACTAATATGAAAGATTCGGGTTAAACAATAGCTCAGCATATATATATATATATATATATATATATATATATATATATATATATATATATATATATATATATATATCAAAAGATAGAGAGACAGATGAAGATATAAATATTTGTTTATATGTGATATTATTACAACATAAAATTGAATGATAATTCAGTCGTATTTTCGTAGAGCATGTATCTATTAACTTTTACAAGGAAATTAAGTGTCGATGGAGACTGTTTGTTTTTTGATGTCATACAAAATGTGTATGACATGAGGATCGGCGCGTGTCTGTATTTGCATTTCACACTGGCTGTGGTGTCAAATCATGTTCATACAAACAGGTCTTCTATAACTGACCCATGCAAGACATTTGTTTATGATTCAGGTTGCTCCTTTAAGTTCCGCTGAAAATGAGTGACAACAGCGTGGTGCAGTACTTCCTCTGTCTGTCTGTCTGTCTGTCTGTCTGTCTGTCTGTCTGTCTGTCTGTCTGTCTGTCTGTCTGTCTGTCTGTCTGTCTGTCTGTCTGTCTGTCTGTCTGTCTCTCTCTCTCTCTCTCTCTCTCTCTCTCCAGCTATCACGTGTAGGATTGTTGCTGGCTTTTGTGTGGAAATCTGAAAAGGTATCTACGTATGCTTGCGTCTGCATACACAACAGAAACAAGAGGCAAATAAGTGGTAAAAAGTACCAGATCACACACGCTTGCAAGTGTCGGCTATTTTAATATACAAATATGCATAATATATATACATACATACGTACATACATGCATGCATACATACATACATACACGTATACACACACACACGCACACACACACACACATATATATATATATATATATACATATATAAAAAGGGGAGAATTCTCAACAAAAACAAAAGTCGAAGACAATTGGTGTAGACAACAAACAGGTGTATTAGTATAACGCTCGGGATGTGAAAGAATTTAACGTTTCGAGCCTACGCTCTTATACAGAAAGGAACCCAGAAAGAAGCAAGGAGATAAAATAAAGAATGTGTAGTGGCTAGCAATCCACACACATATATATAAACAAATATATACACACATACATACACAAATATATATTTACATATTTAGATGTATTTGAATGTGTGAACAAGAGCGTATACACTTGTGTGTGTCTGCGTATCTATTGATACATAGATCCTGTAATTTCCTGTGAAATTACAGGATTTATGTATCAATAATAAAGTTTTTTTCCTGTAACTAACACGTTTTAAATAAGAACACGCTTAAAGTTAGTTCTAGCAGTTTGTAGAGGATTGCATCTCAAGTACACTTGCAGAAGCAAAGTAACAAATAGAGAAACACTTCACACAAATAGTCTGGTTCAATTGCCACAATATCGAATTCTACAAAGAAAATAAGTAGAATTGGAAAAGAACATTAACTTTGTACCAATACGGTTGTATTACATAGTTTGAAGTCTTGTTATGTTTTCGACAATATGAAAAATGGAAATGCATCTTTACCTGTTATATTTCGCAATCTTTGAGGTGATTTTCTTAGTCATAATATTTATTCCCAGTCTTAATATACGTTACATTATGTATGTTCTGTTTTGTTTCTCAAAATTGAAAATGTTTAGTTATTATGTTGGTAGGAATGCATGTCAGTTTTCATGATCGGTAAAGAAACAAGCACTTCATTGATATCTTAAATCCAGATAATATTTCCCTTCATTTACCTTGGTTCGTTCTCTATTGCAAAGCCTCGAATTCTCAGACGGAAAACACTTTGGCTTTCCAAGCAAAGAAACACTCAAAAACAGCTTTACCCTGCAACGTATGTAGCAACGAATTAAAGAAATGGTAGTCAGATGCCACATGGTTAGGAATGAAGGAAGGTGAGGCAAATTAACATATTCAATCTTTTCCTGAGTTAAATGTGCATTACCATGCAAGGCAAACTCCTTTCTGTCTGTTGTAACAACGTTGGCTACATTTTGTGCCAGTGTTTGTGCAATACTTCCAATCGACGGCCATATTTATCTGCATCGTTTCATTTCCGTTTATCTTTAGAGATAACAACCTTTATAACCCACCAATCAAATATCGTAACTTATTTCGTTTGTAGCCATGGTTTTGGGATGTATTCTCTATTCTCATTTGGTGCAGAGCATTGACATTTTCATTGGATATAATTACTTACAGCAAACCTAATTTTTATCTATTGAGACGATTCTATCCCGGAATGGCAAATCAACCCATCAACGATGAGCAGATAGCAACTACTTGTTTAGTTGCATAGGTAAATAATGAGGGACCCACTGACCAAATTCAGGCACTTTTCCTAGTATATGAAGGTGCTCTATGGTCGAAGTGTGACTCGAATCAAAGAATTTTGCTACGTCTACGGTAGATAGCTTTGGATTTTCTTCAATACTGATAGAACCTGGACATCCAGATCGAGGGAATTTTGTGAGAGGAAATTTTTGTGAGAGGAAATTTTTCCGAATGAAATTCTTCAAATCATCGTTGATATATCCAGAAACTTAAAATTTGTTCATATATACACACTTATATCGCTATATATATATATATAAATGAAAGAATGGAGTCGAACGAAGATGTTAACAAAATTCCTTTACTCTCGACATATGTTTGGAAGACAACATGGTTTCATTCCAAAGGAATAAAGGGTGTAAGATGCAATCTTCTCATCAGGAAAGAAAGGGAGCCTCTCTCGGCAACAAGACAAAAAGAAATTTCGATGACCGCATACATGGTAAACAAAACGATAATAAGTGTTTTTTAAAAAAACCGTTAGTAGAATTGACGTCAAAGTTAGATAGTAAGAAGAGAAGGGTTAAAGGAATGATAGGTAGGGAACCAGTGGAAAGGGAAGGGTATGTTTATTAAGAATGTTCAAAGGCTTAGGAAAGAATTTCGCTATTGAAGTGGAGTGCACGTTAAGCTAATTGTTCAAAGCACGATGCCTATCGTAATTTCTGGGTTGGAAATTTGGGGTTGAACGGCGCTTACCTCCCCTGGTCCGTAAAGAATTTATATTATCTATAGGGTTGCTTGCACTATTAGAATTAAAACCACTATTCCTATTACAAGTAACCATTCTATCTGGAGAAGCAGATGTTGGTTTAGAATGAGCTGAATCGATGCATGACACTTTCTCCTTATAGCCGGCTTTTAACAAGGCGGCGTTATAGAAGTCTGCCTTTTGGTTCAAGATGTCGACATTGGCAGATAATTTAGACAGTCTCAAAGATATGTTTTTCACCAAATTATCGGTAACTGGCCTGGCATGATTACTGTAAAGGCTAATATACTTAAGTTTTGTGGAAGGTTTATGATAAGGGAAGTATGAGTTATTCTGTAAATTGAGGGTAATGTCTAAGAAGTTGGCTTTAGTTAACTCATCTTCAAAAACGATGCGCAAGCCCATTCTACTAAAAAACCTAACTAACCTATTCGTAACCTTCTGTATTTTTTGGTTTGAAACGTTTTGGAGGTAAAGCAGAAAATCGTCCCGATAAAGACCTCCACAGATGTCCGGGAATTGGTCGGCTATTTTATAAAAAAATATAAATTCCGACCGAATCGGTTATCTGGGCGCTGTCTGTACTTCCCATTAGTACATCGAACGCATTAGGAGTATCACTGCGGACCCACAACTTGCTATCGAACTGGATGAAAGATTTCCTAGCAGTCAATATCACATTAATTTCTTCCCTGGAGAGGCCTGCCTTATTGTGTGCGTGCCATAGGGCCTTATTAAGTATAATTGGGTTGATTGAAGAATAGAAACTAGATATATCGAATTGAATAAATTTAGTGTTGGCCTTATTAGTAATAAAAGTAAACCAATCTACGACTTGAACAGAGTTGGACTATAAGCTAAGTTTTAATTTATTAATTAATGTAGGGATATACTTATCTAATATGTATTTACTAAGGGTACCGATGTCTGAACTGGAAGGGCATATGAGCCGCAATGCTGGGTTAGTATGAAAGTTCTGCTTGTGGTCCTATAAAATGAATCTGGGTTGCCTAGGGTTCAATGGTTCTGTCTTCATCTGTAATCCGTAAGTTTCCATAATATGTTTAGCTTCTAAGTTGGCCAGCCTGAGAGTATTCCTACTGGTGGTCTTGTAATTTTTATGGATCTCCTTTTCGAGCAGTTCCAAATAATGGCTTTTGGTAAGCTTATAGATGTTGCCGGTTTTATCCGATTGGACCAGGATTGAGTATAAGTTGTTTATATCTCTAGAGACGTTATTAAGTTATCTGAGGTGCTTATTCCTGAGGGGTGATCTATGAAATTTAATATTCTTTACGATGTCCCAAAGGTCATCTTCGAATTTCTTCAATCTAGGATTAGGTGGAGGAGTACCCCTCGATTTAAATAGTTTTTTTTTTATATTCATGGGAGACGTCGTTACTGGTCCGTTTTAGGTCCTCTTTGTCATGGAAGAAGGTGAGCCATCTGATGCGGATGATAAATGCATTAGTCTTGTTAATAAGTTCCTTATGGAAGGCTTTTTTCGGTGGAATAGGGATATCCTTAAGGGAGGCGTTACTTTCACAAATAACACTACGTACAATTCAAAAGCCACTAAAAACTGTATCTGGTTCGTAATACCTTTCGGAAAACAAATTAAATCGAACCTTCCCTTGCGGTTCCGTGAAGCCGTTGCTAGGAACTTTCCCAGAAATTCTAGATATTATTCTATTATCAATTCCCACATAGTTAGAATCGCTTTCTCTAACACTAGAAATCTTTCACAACTTATATCTTCTCACAACCCCAAGCTGCTAAATTAAGATTCTTCACCCGGGAGTTCCAACATTAATCTTGCTAATTCCAACCCATCATACAGTCATAATAATAGGAATAGTATTAATAGTAATAGCAATGGTAGTAGCAATAGTGTTAACAATGATAATATTAATAATAGTATTAGTCGTGTTAATAACAATGATAATGTTGATGGTAATAACAATAACGGTATTATTGTTGGTGGTATTACTGGTTGTATTACCATTAATAATAGTAACAACAATCATAGCAATAAAAACTTCGTTTCGATCTCGGAGGACAACCCCAACAGAATTAAATTTTTGTCTAGTAATTCTAAGATTGAGAATTCCATTTACCAGTGTAGAATCTCCTCTGGTACCGATGTCTTCTTCTATATAGGAGCGTCCTCTTCCCAGTTATCCAAGAGAATTTAAAACCATTATTCAACATTCAGGGATAGTAAAAAACGACATAGTACAGGGCTAAGTAAATTAGTTTTGCGTCTTAAAGACAATAATATAGATTTCAAGTTAGATTGGTTCATACTGTCTGTATCCTTTCCTTTTGATAAGGGCAGGAGATTTTGTAACATTTGCTACTCTGAGCTCTTCCATATCCTCTTCTCTAAGGTTCCCCTTGTAAACACACTCATAGAGAAATCCAATAAATGTAAGCACTGGCAGAAACATACTTTTTACTCATACAAATGATTACGATAGGCATCGTGCTTTGAACAATTAGCTTAACATACACTCCACTTCAATAGCGAATTTCTTTCCTAAGCCTTTGAATATTCTTAATAAACATACCCTTCCCTTTCCACTGGTTCCCTACCTATCATTCCTTTAACCCTTCTCTTCCTACTATCTAACTTTGACGTCAATTCTTCTAATGGTTTTTTTAAAAAACACTTATTATCGTTTTGTTTACCATGTAGGCGGTCATCGAAATTTCTTTTTGTCTTGTTGCCGAGAGAGGCCCCCTTTCTTTCCTGATGAGAAGATTGCATCTTACACCCTTTATTCCTTTGGAATGAAACCATGTTGTCTTCCAAACATATGTCGAGAGTAAAGGAATTTTGTTAACATCTTCGTTCGACTCCATTCTTTCATTTATTCATATATAACACACCAATTTCTGCAAATGAACCCGGAGTTTCTACTCTTGGACAGGTCGCTTCAACCGTGTTTCTGACGTGAATTTGCTACCCTGGTATCGGTTCAACGAATTTTCCATGCTGACAATAAACATAGGATAATTCACTCACCTATTGAAATATATATATATATATATATATAAAATATTATTTGAGACAAAACCACTATTTTGCAAAACAAACAAGGAAAGACTTAATCAATACATAAAATTTAATAAATAGTCAAAAAAACCGCCACTACAATCGTTTCTTGTCTTGATCGACAATCTTCAGGTGGACTTCCAATCTAAAAAATCAAAATTTTAAAATATAAAAATAATACTTTTAATAATTAAAGTATAAATGAAAAAATATAAGTATATAATCCATATATAACCTATATATAATCCATATCGAAAATATAGACTAATTACCACGAATTCCCTAAAAAAACCATGATAAAACAAAACTCTTAAAAACATATAACGATAAAATCTCCCTTTGCTAAACTCTATAACAAACCTATAAAGTAAACCCCCTAACCTAAACATTCACACACAAATACACACACGTAAACCACAGACTCACGACTTATACACATACCTATACTAACTTATAAACCTCAATATACACCAAAACCCACTCCCTCCCCACACAGACAAATTAACACATACATCCCAAAACCTAAATAACAAACCCATATACACATTCACACACAAACACACACTCACACGCAAAACACTCACACACAAAAGATACATATACTCCCTCACATATACGCCTATACATACTCACTAAAACTCGACATATACAACAATACTTACACACCCACAAAAAACATTATATACATATATGAGCTTTAACTCACCTTAGCATCTCTAACAACAACTTACAGTAACCCAATCCCATTCTCTATGCCTACCTCACTACTACACTATTCCATTCACATTCCAAGCAACGCTAGTCCACCACCCGGTTATTCACGTGGCAAAACGAACACCACTCAAAAATTATGAATGAAACAATGTAAAAAAATAACCAACACCTAAAATAGACAAAATACCACGAATTACCTAAAAAAACCATGATAAACCAAAACTCATAAAAGCATATAACGATAAAATCTCCCTTTGCTAAACCCTATAACAAACTTATATAGCAATCCCCCTAACCTAAACATTCACACACAAAAAACCCACCCGTAAATCACAGACCCAAGACTTATACACAAACCTATACTAACTTATAAACCTCAATATACACCAAAAACCACTCCCTCCCCACACAGACAAATTAACACATACATCCCAAATCCTAAATAACAAACCCAAATACACATTCACACACAAACACACACACACGCAAAACACACACACAACAGATACATATGCTCCCTCACATATACGCATATACATACTCACTAAAACTCGATATATACAACAATATTTACACCCACACTCATACAGATAAATAAATTAATTATACAATTAAAAACTCACAACCAATCTCATATACATAAACACTCTTATGAAAACAACAATAAATACATCGTAATTAACCAGAATATCAAAAATAACATTATGACATAAGGATAAATCAAATACATACTTACAATTCAGTTACAAATTATGAAGTGAAATTAGATTCTTAGCCGTTAAAAAACCAAACAAAATTACGTTACCATGGAAATAACTAATGTAAAAAAGAATACGCGCCATAGAAAGTAAACGTCATTCATAGTATGAATGGAGAAATATAATAATGGAACTAAAAACTATTTCCACGTAGCAAACCAACGCTACTTAAAAAATATTTTTTATTATGAATGGATTCTTTAAAAACTATCATGAAAAATCAATTATATACATTTATGAGCTTTAGCTCACCCTAGCAACTCTAACAAACAACTTACAGTAACCCATACTCAATGCCTACTTCATTACCACCCTAATCCATTCACAATTCCAAGCAACACTAGTCCACCACCCAGTTACAATTCCCAACTCTACCCATTCATTCACAATTTCAACGACGTTCCCTTCAACAACTCTACATATAAGCCTCAACATATACACCGGAGATACACTTACACATCCGTGCGGATGGGTGAGAGTATACAATAAGTGTAGTGATGGGGCTCCCATTTCTAAACACATTTGTACCTGTGTGGTAGTCTCAATGTGTATATTCACGCACGGGTATAAATACAGGGGGTACACGCTCACTTCATTTACGTGTACCCCTCACATGTACATATGCATACTATTTTGGCTCGATATATGCAACAATGTAATCGCGCCCGTATGTGTGAGCATTCACTGGTTGTGCAATTCACCCATCTGGGTGTGATTGTGTGTAAACTTATCACTGTGGAGGTCGAGCTTGATACGTATATATTAGTGTGTATTAGGGGTTGTACGTACTAATTATGTTCATGTGCTTCACGCACTTGCGTCCATGTATGGAAGAATATATTGGGATTACTATGTAGGTGTAAATAGGGTATGGGGGAGTTTTGTCATTGTATGGGTGTGGGTTTCATTTGTGATGGTGGTTAGTTGGTGATTATTAGTATGTTCTGTATATTAGGGCTAGTATGTATTATTCAAGTGTGTATAATTGTATACATATAATTGGTGTGAATGGGATTACTCCCATTTTTTTTTTTTTTTTTTTTTTTTTTTTAGGGGATGTATGTGTTTATTTATCCATGTGGGGCTGGAGTGGCCGTTAGGTGCATATGCTGAGGCTCACATGCAAACCCAAGTACAACGAATGAAGTGGGCACTTATACAAATGTGTTTAGAAATGGGAGCCCCATCACTACACTTATTGTATACTCTCACCCATCCGCACGGATGTGTAAGTGTATCTCCGGTGTATATGTTGAGGCTTATATGTAGAGTTGTTGAAGGGAACGTCGTTGAAATTGTGAATGAATGGGTAGAGTTGGGAATTGTAACTGGGTGGTGGACTAGTGTTGCTTGGAATTGTGAATGGATTAGGGTGGTAATGAAGTAGGCATTGAGTATGGGTTACTGTAAGTTGTTTGTTAGAGTTGCTAGGGTGAGCTAAAGCTCATAAATGTATATAATTGATTTTTCATGATAGTTTTTAAAGAATCCATTCATAATAAAAAATTTTTTTTAAGTAG
Source organism: Octopus sinensis (assembly GCF_006345805.1). Classification (NCBI taxonomy): domain Eukaryota; kingdom Metazoa; phylum Mollusca; class Cephalopoda; order Octopoda; family Octopodidae; genus Octopus; species Octopus sinensis. The sequence continues at coordinate 67,120,048 of NC_043011.1, read as the reverse complement.
CGTTGGTTTGCTACGTGGAAATAGTTTTTAGTTCCATTTATTATATTTCTCCATTCATACTATGAATGACGTTTACTTTCTATGGCGCGTATTCTTTTTTTACATTAGTTATTTCCATGGTAACGTAATTTTGTTTGGTTTTTTAACGGCTAAGAATCTAATTTCACTTCATAATTTGTAACTGAATTGTAAGTATGTATTTGATTTATCCTTATGTCATAATGTTATTTTTGATATTCTGGTTAATTACGATGTATTTATTGTTGTTTTCATAAGAGTGTTTATGTATATGAGATTGGTTGTGAGTTTTTAATTGTATAATTAATTTATTTATCTGTATGAGTGTGGGTGTAAATATTGTTGTATATATCGAGTTTTAGTGAGTATGTATATGCGTATATGTGAGGGAGCATATGTATCTGTTGTGTGTGTGTTTTGCGTGTGTGTGTGTTTGTGTGTGAATGTGTATTTGGGTTTGTTATTTAGGATTTGGGATGTATGTGTTAATTTGTCTGTGTGGGGAGGGAGTGGTTTTTGGTGTATATTGAGGTTTATAAGTTAGTATAGGTTTGTGTATAAGTCTTGGGTCTGTGATTTACGGGTGGGTTTTTTGTGTGTGAATGTTTAGGTTAGGGGGATTGCTATATAAGTTTGTTATAGGGTTTAGCAAAGGGAGATTTTATCGTTATATGCTTTTATGAGTTTTGGTTTATCATGGTTTTTTTAGGTAATTCGTGGTATTTTGTCTATTTTAGGTGTTGGTTATTTTTTTACATTGTTTCATTCATAATTTTTGAGTGGTGTTCGTTTTGCCACGTGAATAACCGGGTGGTGGACTAGCGTTGCTTGGAATGTGAATGGAATAGTGTAGTAGTGAGGTAGGCATAGAGAATGGGATTGGGTTACTGTAAGTTGTTGTTAGAGATGCTAAGGTGAGTTAAAGCTCATAAATGTATATAATGTTTTTGTGGGTGTGTAAGTATTGTTGTATATGTCGAGTTTAGTGAGTATGTATAGGCGTATATGTGAGGGAGTATATGTATCTTTTGTGTGTGAGTGTTTTGCGTGTGAGTGTGTGTTTTGTGTGTGAATGTGTATATGGGTTTGTTATTTAGGTTTTGGGATGTATGTGTTAATTTGTCTGTGTGGGGAGGGAGTGGGTTTTGGTGTATATTGAGGTTTATAAGTTAGTATAGGTATGTGTATAAGTCGTGAGTCTGTGGTTTACGTGTGTGTATTTGTGTGTGAATGTTTAGGTTAGGGGGTTTACTTTATAGGTTTGTTATAGAGTTTAGCAAAGGGAGATTTTATCGTTATATGTTTTTAAGAGTTTTGTTTATCATGGTTTTTTTAGGGAATTCGTGGTAATTAGTCTATATTTTCGATATGGATTATATATAGGTTATATATGGATTATATACTTATATTTTTTCATTTATACTTTAATTATTTAAAAGTATTATTTTTATATTTTAAAATTTTGATTTTTTAGATTGGAAGTCCACCTGAAGATTGTCGATCAAGACAAGAAACGATTGTAGTGGCGGTTTTTTTGACTATTTATTAAATTTTATGTATTGATTAAGTCTTTCCTTGTTTGTTTTGCAAAATAGTGGTTTTGTCTCAAATAATATTTTATAATATTTTACTATAAAATTGGATTTAATCCTTAATCTGATTTTTTTCCCTGTAAATTTGGATATATTCCCTAATATTTATTATTATTATATATATATATATATATATATATATATATATATATAGAGAGAGAGAGAGAGAGAGAGAGATAATATTGCTTTTCAAATTGATTATAACACATTTTTTTTATTTGTGCAAGAGTCAAGCGTACATAGGTTACTGATATTAATCATAAATCAACGGACCAACGAAAGGTTTTCTTCGTTAGAACAATTCGTAGCAATGGCAGTAAAATCCCCTTGAAATTTAAATCTGTCATCCTGAGAGAATAGCAAATAAAGCTAACATTCTCATCTCTACAAACAATTATATTGTACCTACCTGGCTTGGTTCCAAGAGTTAATTGACCGCTCCAAACGTGTAGTGCGCACTAGTCGGAGTTTCACGTTGACGCAAGATGAAATAACGCGTCGAGCAGAAACCATAAACCCGTCTCCCATCACCAGTGACGATCTTCTTCATGAAATCTGCCCCGTGGTTTGCACAGTGCGCATGCGGACGTCTCGTGTATAGTTGTTCAAATTATATTTTGCTATGACGATCACACTGATGAATTGCGGGCATTTAAGTATTACTTAAGTGGTAACAATGAAACCGGGTTTGTGATTAACCTGTATATTTTGTATCTTTTCATTTGTCTTGCTCGCTTACGTTCTGGCGTTTGCTGAATTTTCTTGACAACAATCTTTTCTTAGTGGTCAGACCATATGGGGTCTACATCTAGCATAATGGATGTCCACTTAGTTGTCATCCCACTTATATGTATGTAATATTATTTTTCTGAATCTTCAGATTTTTCAATATTTTAGGCCAATGATTTTAAATTGATGTTAATCAAATTAATATTCAAATTTCACCCTTATTATTTAAAGTTTATATATATATATGTCTGTTTTTATGTATGGATATATACATATTTATATATACATACATATACATACATATGTATATATGTATGTATATATATATAAAAATATATATATATATATTATATATATATATATATATATATAATATATATATATATATCTCTCTATATAAACGGCAGTTTGTCTGTGCGTGTTTCTGTGTGTCTGTTTTCTCGTACCCTCACCCTGACCACGGCTTTCAACCGATTCTGATGAAACTTGACACACACATAGCCCAATGTCATAATTCAAAACTAACGCAGCGAAAATTTTGAAAAGTTCCCCCAGTTCTGAAAAAAATCGATAAATTCGACATGGGGTCGAGAATAAAAAAAACAAACCACAGACTGTCTAGGGGACGCAACTCAACCTTTTATTACTCTCAAAAAAAAATTTACCATCATTTTTTTTCCATTTTTGGCTATTTTTTGGCTATAACTCTCTAAAAATGCTTTATAGTTATTTCCCTTACAAACCTGAGCAACGCCGGGCGATACTGCTAGTATATATATATAATGTGCGTGTATGTATATGTACATGTGTGTGTATACGTACATATGAATACATGCATACATAGATGCGCGCATATATGTATTTATATATATATACGCACGCATATGCAAACACGGACAAACACACACACACATAATTTATAACCAATAGAATAGACCTGTTACAAATGAAAAAATATCGCCATTTGTATTCTTAAACGTTTCCTATAAATATTTATCTCAATAAATCTTTCCTTAATTTTGTTAACTTCGCACATTTGGCATTTTTACTTCCATCCGATTGAAAGCAGCTGCCAGTTTGCACACATTCACATCTCTAACATTATAAATAAAATTTTCAATATATACAAATCTCTACTGAAAATATATATTTTTCTTCAATTACTTTAAATGATGTTATTTTCAAAGAGCTTTCTTTCAACGAAGATATACGTATGTTGGCGACAATCCGTATGAACTACAACAAATGACAAAACGTTGCATTCAACGCAGATAGGAAAGACCCTAATCACAAGGCCACAAACCCTCAACGTAAATGACAGAACAAGTTGCAACGACATGACTTAAATTTTTAGTAACCATATTGCTTGTGATACCAGCAGGAGAAAGAGGTAACATGAACGCTGTAGATATTTCCTTCTTATGCCTTGTTATAAAGAATAACTTGCTCCCACGAAACAGTAAGTGAATCTCTCATCGTTAAATCCTATAATCCTATGAACGAAGTGAAAAATAGTCAGATTAATTCTGTTAATAATTCTTTTCATTTAAACCACAGACTGGGATGGTTACCACCATAGGTTATCTCCATCAGGACTGAACGAGATATAAACAAAAACTACAACGAAAAATAAACAGGAAACAACAAGAGCACGTTGCCTTACGAAGGATTTGAACCCACATATATGCTTAACGAAAATTTGCTTTTATTTTCAAACTAAATATTTTATCCTATAATTTATTTTGTCTAACCTGCAACCCGCATCATACATTGTACATTTATGTAAGCTCAATACTATGTAAATATGTGTGTGTGTATATCAGACGATATTTCGGCTTAGCTGAAAATATATATTCAATGTCTGAAAGAAATACTAAATCGAAATCCATTGAGACTTGCTGCTAATACTTTCTTATCACATTCCTTTCGTGATCTCAATGAGTGTTTTAAGCATCGTTTTAAAACATTATCGATTATTCAGAAATATCGATATACCAAAAAAGGCCAGTTGGTGCTGTGCTTTCAAAGCTTCCTTTATGGAATGGTATTTTCCTCTTCGCAAATATTAAGTGCTTTTTAAATATACTGCCGTAAGCGTAAAAAGTCAAATCTATTGGAAAGAAAAAGGTTAATAAATTTAAGTTTCTCTGTAAATGATAAAATTATAATGAAAAGAATCCTATATTTACATATAAGTTGTATGTTTTGCTGTTTGTTTACGTCTTCGTTTGTTTATTTTTATTGTTCGTTTGTAGGAGTAAAGTTGTTTGCTTCCAAGAAATGCAGACATTTTCAAGAAGGTAGCTATTGTTGAATCTTATAAATAACTCTATTTTCTATTTGTGCAAAGAATTACTGCTGCTAATAAGAAAGAAAAGATCCATAATAGACCAACCAACACGATTAATGGCGAATCAGGTTCTGTGGAGAACTTTGATTGGTTTTGGTTTTGAGAGACACAGAAAGTAAAAAGAAAAAAGGGAGAGTGAAAGAGAATCAAAGTAGTTTAACTTCTGCAGCATCAGCGCTCAAACGTAATATTTCCTGCATTCAATGGTGGCACTCTGCTATGAGTAATGGGTATGGCATAGTCATTAATTCAACAACAGTTGATGTTATGACACTATGTGTTTAATGATATATAATACAACTGAAAAGTGGTAATCGTAGAAAAACTACTACTACTACTACTACTACTACTACTACTACTACTACTAGTAGTTGGTGTACAGATTTGTTGGTGCATCTGACAAACGGCTTTGTAGTCTCTCTTACGTGTCAATAGGCTCCCAGTTTAATTCCCGCTGGGTTAGCTACGTCTATAATCTTTTCAGAGTCAATAAAATAAAGTGCTAGACAGGTCCTTTGGTTATTGTATTCAACTTACGACTTCCCTCAAAAGTTTGCCAAAATTTGAAGCAGTTTAACGCGCTGACTGACTGACTCGTTACCACGTCGGACAAAATGCTTAGCAGTATTTCTTCCGCTACGTATTGTTTTAAATTTATATATCAACGAGAACAACTTCCCCTTCCTTCGCTTCACGATTGATAAATTAAAGTACCACTCGAGTACTAGGATCAATGGTATCAACACCACCTATCTCCCCTCAAAATTGCTAGGCTTGTGAATAAATTCGAAACAATTCTTGTTGTTGTTGTGATGATGAGAACTAATCTGTGTAGCTTCCTCTTTCTAAACATAAATTGCACTGCTATTGTGGTTTTTTAGCTCGAGTTCATAAAACTGCGTGTAGTCATAAGACCTTGGGTGCACTAAATCGCTTATAAATCTTGAATTCTTCAAATATCTTAGTGTTTTTGCAAAATTTTTAATAATATTTTATTCTAAAAATATTATGGGATTTTTTAAAAACATGGAACAGCAATAATGGTCCACGCGAGTGAAACAGGAATGAAAGGGGTCCATAGTTAAAATGTTTGAGAACCGTTTCTCTACTAAGTTCATCCTTCTGCGCTTCTTGTTCCATTGTTAATATTTCTAAAATATTTTGCATAATGTCGTAACCTTTGTTCTATATTACATTTCCAGATGTCGGCTTTCGATCTGGTTGTCTATGTCACGTTTTGGATGTACCTTGTTATTATTTCTGTATCTGACAGCCTGTTTTTCTTCTTTCAGTTTGTTTGTTTTATATTTAGTTTATTTACTTTCTTGCCATCTAAAAAATTATCTCTTAGATTGTGTTCTATAGATTGCGAGGTTGTTTTCACTGTCTGCTATACATGATATTTCTGATACCGTACTTTACGGGTACCCGTTTACAAGTTACTTTTTATATCAGTGTATTGTGATTTACGATAACATATTTTATTACTGCTGCGGTTGTTTTATCTTGGGATATATATTTCTTTTATCATTTACACTTTATTGGCTTCAGCTAGAGGCTGAAACAATGCAATCTAGAATTTCGGAATAGTTGTGTCTCTCTTCTGTATCGGTTCTGGTGAAGTAGCGAGTTGGATGGTGGTGTTCTTTATATCTCCTACCACGATGTATATATTTTGCCTAACATATTTTCGGATTCAACAAACTCTGTACAATAAAATATTGAGATAAGTTTTCATTCTCTCTCTCTCACAATCTCCAGTTCAAAAATATGTTCCTGTAGCAATCTTAGACATCTGTATTGTTAAGAAAACTTGAAATTACTTTCCATTGTATCATATTCATAAATAATTATCATCTAACACATATATACAATCAATAATTGTGGTAATTCTCGCTATTCTTTCGCAAAGAAATTTCATATACAATGAGAAAGAAATATGCTCAGCCTAAGGGAAATTTAATTAGATCTTCCGAAATAATATTTATTTAGAAGCGCACATAATTTCATAATGACACGTATGTTTTCAGCCGGAAAATGTATACAATGAACTAAAATTAATTCTTGTATGAAAGAAAATTACATATGTGAGTAAAATGTTATATTTATACACTACTAATTTACTGGTATATAACTGTCTGTCATTCTCACACTATTGAAGGCAAACATGTCAGAATATCTGTATATAAGCATAATTTCTTTTAATTGCTTAGTAATTTTCTGTCTTTAAATTATTTCCATAAAAACGGAACTTGTTTCTAAACAAGAGGTAAGGGCCTCATCTTGGAATTTAGCTAATAACAATCATATAGACTGTCATCAAAAGCGTCAGAGTCGTATTGCATATTTTCATTATTCATAACAAAGTGAATTTTCCAGTATAGAATTTATTTGGTCAGTTTTTTTTATTGAAAGCCCAGATGTTTCAGGTAAGTAATTAAGCACTTAAATAGTAGAGATAAATTCATGAAACGGTATGGTACCAATGTAAATGTATACCCCAGGGGGCACAATGGTACACCTGAAGATGGGTAGCTTTAATACACGTTTGGCAGTGTTTTTTTTTAGCAAAATCCTTATGTTCACTGGAGGGCTGAATCCAAGATTACACAGCTTTTCCGCTTGCTTATCAGCATATATATATAATCTTTTACTTGTTGCGAATATTAGATTAAGGACATGTAGCGTTTGCGTCCATTGACATACGAACATGCAAATGTTAGTGTTAAACTCAGCTACGTATTCAAGCGGTGCTCTTTTGCCAAACAGCCAGTTTAAACAAACCATCAACAAACCATCAACCATGTCAAAAAGTACAAAGAAAACACAAACACACATATATGCATAAACACATATACACACAAGCATGCACAGACACACACACACACACACATATATATGTGTGTGTGACTGTGGAGGTGCAATGGCCCAGCGGTTAGGGCAGCGGACTCGCGGTCGTAGGATCACGGTTTCGACTCCCAGAAAGGGCGTTGTGAGTGTTTAGTGAGCGAAAACACCTAAAAGTTCCACGAGGCTCCGGCAGGGAGTGCTATACTCTTTCACTCTTTTTTCTGCTGGCCTGCTCGCTTAACCAGCGGGGTGGCGTCATTCGAAGGCTAAAACAATGCGAAGCGCATTGTGACCAGCGAAGTGTAGCAACATCTGATGGTCTGGTCGGTCACGTGATATATATATATATATATATATACATAAATACACACACACATATTCTTGTATTTCGGAATGATTTTTTCCTTTGCCCATTAAACACATGCACTACATATTCGTTCTTGATACTTTTATTAAAATGGACTTGCGTTACAACAAGAACAATAATAAACGAATGAAGAACGAATATATAGGGTGTGTGTGTGTTTACTTGGGGAAGGAAAACGACCGTCCCGAAATACAAGAAAATCTCTTTCAGCACAAGGTTTCAAATCAAGAATCGTGGAACACAAATTTATAAACATGTATATGTATATATGTGTGTGTGTATATGTATATATATATATATGTATATATATATATATACAGGAAGAGAGAGAGAGAGAAAGAGATGATAGCAGTCTTTAACAGCTTCTGTCTAGTAATGCACTGAAGAGACATTGGTCGATTTGAGAGTATATTACGAGAGAATTGCTCGAAGTTCAGTGCAGTGTAAAAGAACAGAAACCCACATGGTCGCGAAGCGATCTTCTTAACCACGACGTTTTGTCCTAAATATTCCTGCGTCAAAGGGCCACGTATCATCAACTAGAGAGAACTCTGTCAATAATAGTTACGTTACAGGCTAGTGAAATGCTATCATCAATTTCCTAGTCTCTTAACAACCCATTTGTTCTTGCTGCCCTTGCCTGGTCCACTAACAATTGCTCATTTAGTTGAAGAATACTAATTCAGCCCCTGTATATAACACCCCTTATCACACAGACGGATACACACACACACACACACACACACACAGAAACTCACAGACACAGACACAGACACACATATATACAGACATGCATATTAAGAACATATAAACAAGTTGCGTATACAATCTAAATAGGGTAATTAAGTCTTATTTGCAAACTGTGGATGAATTTCCCTCGTCAGTTTGCTACAAGAATCAAATTATTGCAACCAGTTACATTATCCGAAACAGCTGTAAAGATGAAACTAAAATATATCGTGTAAATAATATGAGTCTTTTGATGTAAATACATTCCTTAATTCTGGTTTTATTTGTCTCTTCCACTCGAAGAAGAGCGGATATTCTCGCAATCTGCATTCTACTTTATTATAGCTTTTTTCTCTCTACGCAGACACAAAAAAATATATTTGTAACATTTCAGGCAGGTTTCGTTTACAAACTATGGTTAAAACTCTTATTATTTATACACAATAAATTACAAAATTCAAATTCCCTTTTCATCTTCAAACACAAGTAATATTAACAATTAATATCACGTTCAGTGTTAGATTAGTGAGAATGTTGCCACAAATAACGCGCATATGTACCTATACATACTACATATATGCGTGCGTGGTTGGGTGTGGGTGTTTCTATGTGTGTGAGTATGTGAAGACGCATAGGTCAATGGTTATAGCGGCGGGCTCACAATCATGAAGTAGTGTGTTCGATTCCCTGTCCGAACTGCGTGTTGTGTTCGGAGCAAGGCACTTTATTTCACGTTGCTACGGTTCTTTGAACAGCGGAAATGAGTTGCGACTTCACTGGTGCCATGCTATATCGGTCTTTGCCTTTCTCTTGGATAGCAAACATCTGTTATTTTCCTTTAAGATAGAATATTCTGATTATATGAACTTGATTTCAAGTAGGGCAAACGATCACATAAATAAGATACTACTGTATCAAGAGAACTAACTTACTTACGAATTTAGGATATTTCTGCTAGTTGGTTATACGTAAACGTTAGATCCTCACGCAATTTGGAGGGAATAATTGGGAAACGATCTTTGGATATTATCGTAAATCTTCTAAAGACATCATTTTACTACTTTGTTGATTGAATACTCGAGTAATCATCTAAGAATCTAAGTATTTCATACTATGATACCATACCTACACAAAAACGCTAGTTCATTATATAAGGACGTTATATAATACGGCTTCAGTTTCATTAAATTTTCCTCTACAACAAAAGCAATTAGTTCAGTGATCAAGAGCGATGATAAAAATAGAATAGAGCAATATTTTAGTAAACGATCGCAAAAAAGAAATAGCAATGGGAACTAGAAATTCACAAGGCATTTCTGTTAACAATCTCATTACAAAAGTAATGTATTTCAAATAAAACAAGATAATCAGTTGTAAATGAGGTGATAATTATTCCCTTTTTTATAGCGTAGAGTTAACGACATCAATTCACAGCGTTTGTATCAACGCTTAGTAACAATAAACAGCACAGAAAAACAGTGTTGAGAACTGTTTCAGGGATAAGACCTAATGTAAGTAATACAAGAGACCAAGTTGTTGATATCTTAGTGATGGGCAGAATTTATTCAAATAATCAACAGCTTAATAGCTGGTTGTAATAATGACTATTAAAGTGAATATGCAATCACACGTGATTTACAGTAAGAAGTTAAAGGAATGTTGCGGTATTCGCATGCGCTCCTTATATACTTAGTTGACAAACAGTCCGTCGAAAATATTCTTATAACTGGAAAACATCAGTCTGTCACTTGCAACGCGCACGCGTTAGATCGTCCTCAACAAGCATAATCGATTTTTTTTTATTTAACAAAACAAAATTCACGAAACTAAGGAAAGCTGCGCGAAGGAATGCGCTGTGTAGGGAGAGGAGGCGACGGAAAGCATGTGTCAGGAGGAGCAGCTACGCTTTCAAGATTTCTACCGACGGAGAAAGATTTCGGTTGAATTTGCACCTCGCTCGGTCCAGAGGTCTGTCATAAACAATGATACCAACCACCTTTTGTGCGACCTTCATAGTTACAGATATTTCCCAGATCTCTTAAACGGGTGTAGACCATTTGCATCAACTTGGTTATATCTGCAGGTTCGATGTTTGGACCATACATTAATCAAATAGGTTTAACCACACGGAAGCGATTTCCATTTGCGATTCGTAAAGCAAAGGACCCTTTTTCTGGAAGAGAAGCGGAAGAAGGATCAACTATAAAGATTTAAAGCGCAAACAATCATCTTAGAGAGCGACGAAGAGACTCAAACAATCTACAAAGCAAAACTTCATTCTAAGAAAGCTATGCTTTCACTTTAATTGGTTTGGAAGGCTCTGATGACTTTTACAAGCTTCTTGCTACGGACTATTAGTATGGATATATATTATGCCCAGGTGGATAAATTAATGACAATGATCCACCGGAAGTGTCCAGTATTGGGAATTGGCTGGGATGTTTTACCGCTTTCCATATTCGCCCCATATTTTGCCTTCCGAGATTCACATGTGTCGGTCTCTTCAAAATTCATTGTATGAAAAGTGACTTCAAATCTGAAAGGATTGTTAAAAGTCAGCGAAGAATTTTTTCGCAACTAAAGAGGGGAAAATTTTTGAGCAGAGATTAATAAATCTATCAACAAAATTAACAGAAGATACTGGAATGAAATGGTAATTAAATAACTGATCGCTTTGTTTAAGGATCGCTTGTTTAAAACTTGTGCCTTATTCTCGTTTAAAAAATCGAACGAACATTTTGTCCTGTATATATATATATATATATATATATATATATGTGTGTGTGTGTGTGTGTGTGTGTGTGTGTGTGTGTGTGTGTATGTGTGTGTGTGTGTGTGCATGTGTGTGTGAACATATGTGTAACACACACACATATATATATATATATATATATTCTCCATGTGTCGAATACTCTCTTATAACTAAATAGTATTGTTTCAAAGGTCCTATTTTGTTTTTCCACCTGAGACAGTTCACGTCTTTTTTATTATCAAAGTTGTCGGGCTCATTCCAACACTCCATACTTTTCCCCTGTCTACTAAACAGCCGCCATGTCTTTGGGCATGCAATGATCCTGGAAGAGTTGGTTGAGGCAGTTTGAACATATGTATGTACGTCCTTATTCAGTTTTATTTCAAGATTTCTTGCCAGCAGAGGCAGAGCCGGTTTCTAACCTAGACCCAACACTCTTTCATTGGACTCGAACAGGGTACTTTTGTATTTATGTATGTATGTATGTATGTATGTATGTATGTATGTATGTATGTATGTATTCATGTATGTAAGGGTGTATGTATGGAGGTATATTTACGTATGTAAGAATGTATGCATGATTAAGTTAGCTTTTACCAATTATCTCTCGACGAAGAAAGTCAGATATGATATTATATTATGTCTGTGTGACAGCTGACTGCTTGAAAAGACAAGATTTTTCTACATTCAATTTGCAAATTATGAACATTACAATTATTATGTAAATGCAAGCTTCATGAGACAACTGCCGGCTTAAGGAATTATCTATTCTTGTCTTAGTACTCTGTATTTTGTATGCTCTAGGTAAATATAGCTGTGTGTGTGTACGCGTATCTATCTATCTATCTATCTATCTATCTATCTATCTATCTATCTATCTATCTATCTATCTATCTATCTATCTATCTATCTATCTATCTATCTATCTATCTATCTATCTATCTATCTATCTATCTATCTATCTAAAGCTCTACAGACACGGCTCGAGAAACACAGGGCCGACCTGCCCGAGATGCGGTCAGAGCGACGAAACCGTTCTGCAAGCAGTCGTGCAGTGTCCAACAATTTCCGACCTGTAGGCTTATGTCACGTGTGGGACGAGTTGGTTTATCAGCTGAGTCTATCGTCAATATTGTCACGCCTCCTTCCTTCAAACGGGAAGGAAGAGTTATTTTCATCATCCTTGTGGCTATGGCGAAAGAATGTATCTGGTGGATGCGTCTGAAAGGATTGGAGACAAACACTTTCCTCTCTGGTCAATCTCTCATCAACTTCTTCAAGTACCACTTGAAAAGGAAAGTGAGAGTAGAGAGGCAAGTTTTGTCTAGCGAATGTTTTAAAAAAAGATGGGTGAATGTAGCAAGGATGGCACGTATGAATGACGAAGCCACCTTGAGCATAATCCTATGAACCCAGAAATTGGAAACAGAGGGTTACCCACTTGCAAACAAATGTGGTTACATATAACAATATTGACCGAAGTTACCGTGGTCATTTTCGTAGGCTTTTCTTCCCACGGATAAACTTATCTGCTTTCCCCTTTACACCGTACATCATGACACTGTGATACACGATCCCTATTGATCGTTTTTTCCTCTTCCCCTTTTTTCCTCTTTTTTCTTCTTTTTTCCTCTTTCTTTTCTTTTGTTTCTTTTCCTTTTATTTTCTTTTTTCCCTTTTACGATCCCTTTTGATCGAAAACCTACGCCACTTTCTTTTGTTTCTTTTGTTTTTGTTTTTTGTTTTTTTCATCCCCCAAAAGAAAAGCTCTACCTTGTAATTTGTCCCATCTGTGTGCAGCCCTGTGTGGCCAATAAAGAAACTTATCTATCTATCTGTCTGTCTGTCTGTCTATGTATCTATCTATCTATGTATCTATCTATGTATCTATCTATCTATCTATCTATCTATCTATCTATCTATCTATCTATCTATTTATCTCACAATTTCTCTATCTCTCTTTCTATAATAATAATAATAATAACAATAATAATAATAATATTAATAATAATAATAATAATAATAATAATAATAATAATAATAATAATAATAAAGTAAAAAGTGGTAGAGAATGACCTAAATGTAAGTCAGGAAAGAAATAACGAAGCTGAGGAGAGGAATGTTAGGCCACAAGCATTGACTGAAAGGCGACCATCTACCGAATCGACTCAAGATCCTGAAGAAGAAGGAAATATGACCCTAGAAATACAGCCCGGAAAATGATGTCGACGCAGAATTTGAAATAATATGTTTGTTGAACAACTCAGAAAATCTATCATTGAAATGAAGCAAGAAGTTCTGAATGAGCTTGCAGTTGTAGGGCATACAACTATGAACGATAGGGAACCACTCCAAAAACTCTTAAATGCACACCAACATAAAACACAAATAAAAATTGGCAACTGCGTTACACAGGAAATCATACAACAACTAAAACCCGATCTTAATAAATTAAATGAAATTATTTACTCTGTCGCTAAGGTAATCGAAAGACGCTGTTTAACACCCAAAAAGCCAACAATACCAAATTCGAAAAGAAAATCAAACTGGAGGAGTAGAATTGAAACTGAAATTGAATCATTGCGAAGGGAGTAATCAATATTAACTGAGCAAATCTCTGGAAATTATGTAAGATCAAGAAAAGGCAGGAAGATTGGGAGAAAATATTGACATTCAACAGGAGAAGAACTAACGTCAGCGAAAGAAACACTTAAACAAAAAGTTCTGGCAAAAGCTCAGAGAATACGCAGATTTGAGAAAAGAATCAAATTCTACAAACAAAATAAGATGTTCAAATCCAATGCCAAATCATTTTACTGGGAAATAGGGAAAGAAAAAATAACCATTGAAAATCCACCCCTAATGGAAGAAGTTGAAAACTTTTGGAAGGGGATCTGGAGTGATGAGAAACCATACGATGAAAATGCAGAGTGGATCAATCACACCCAAGATGACTACAAAAATCTACAAGAACAGGTATGGGAAGACATCTCAATCGCCGACCTAAGGAAAGCTCGTAAGTGGAAATCCCCTGGTATTGATAGAGTACCAACTTTTTGGCTCTCATCACTCTCGTCCGCACACAAAATGTTAGTAATACTATTTAATAGTATTATTAATTACCTGGAAAAAACACCACATTGGATGGCAACTAGTATTACTTACCTCCTCCCCAGAAATAACTACACGAAAGACCCCAAAAACTATCGGCCTATAACATTTTTATCTACTACCTATAAGATTTTGACATCTATTCTAGTAGAGAAAACATATACGTTTATGGAAGAGAATAACCTCTTTCCCACTGAACAAAAAGAATGCAGACGAGGCTCATACGGATGCAAAGATCAGCTCCTGATTAATCGCATGATCCTTGAGAACTGCCATAACAAGCGCAGAAATCTCAGCTCTTCATGTGTTGATTATAAAAAAGCCTTTGACAGCATACCACATTCGTGGATTCTGAAATCGCTGGACATTCTCAAACTTTCTCCTGTGATTTCAGATGTTTTAAAGTATAATATGTCTCTATGGAACACGAAGCTCCAATTATATCATTCTAATGGAGTATTGCACTCAAACATCATTAGCATAAACTGTGGAATTTTCCAAGGTGACTCGCTTTCTCCACTAATTTTCTGCATAGCACTAATACCACTCTCAAGTGAACTGAATAGAACAGGATATGGCTACAAAATTGACAACAGGAAAATTAGCCATCTATTTTATATGGATGACTTAAAGCTAAATGGCAAAGATGATGAAGAGCTTGAAGGATTATTACATACTGTGAAAGGATTCAGTGATGATATCGGGATGGAGTTTGGCCTTGAAAAGTGTGCCAAAGCCACTTTTAAGAAAGGGAAATTGGTAAAGTCTAGTTCCATCGAATTAGATGTCGAAATAGTGATAAAGGAACTTGAGCAGGAACAAACCTATAAATACCCAGGAATAAATGAAGGCTCTGGTATCCAGCATGCAATCATGAAAGAGAAGGTTAGGAAAGAATATTATAGAAGATTTCGAGCAGTCCTGAAGTCTGAGCTGAATGCATATAATAATGTTTTAGGCATAAATTCCTTAGCAGTACCAGTTGTCCTTTATAGCTTCAATGTGCTTAACTGGAATACTAGTGATATAATGAAAATTGACAGAAAAATCCGCAAGCTACTGGCTTGTAATAAGATGCACCATCGAAAGGCAGACATGGATCGCCTTTACCTTCCCTGAGCTCAGGGAGGTCGAGGTTTGATCCAGCTTGAGCTTATATACAAAACCACCACAATCGGACTGGTCAAATACCTGGAAGCAACCAACGATTGGATGCTAAAACTTGTTGAAAAACATGAAAGACCTAAAGAACTTCCCTCTATTCTCAAAGATAGGAAAAAATTCGCTGCTGATCTCTTAGATACCCACCAGATTGATCAGGCTGAAGGAAATGCGCCAACTGCAGCTGCAAAGGAAATAAAATTAATTGCAAAGACATGAAACTTTAGCTAGCAGATGGGAACAGAAACCTCTCCATGGCAAGTATGTGGCCCGTAGCAAAAAAGCTGATGTCGTCTAGAAACACACGCACCAATGGTTACGAAGCTCAGGGATAAAAACAGAGAGTGAAGGTTTCATATTAGCTGCTCAAGACCAAAGCTTATTTACCCTGAACTACGAAGCCAATATGATGAAAAATGGAGCTGACAAAAATGCCGATTCTCTAACGATGAGATTGAAACAGTGGACCACCTAATCTCAGGGTGTAGAGTCTTAGCACCTGCAGAATATAAAGCAAGACATGACAGAGTCGGCCAGTATTTACACTGGACAATATGTCGGCATTATAAAATCAAAACCGCTGACAAATGGTATAAACATCATCCTGAAGCTGTGACTGAGGGAGAAAATGTGTCGATTCTATGGGACTTCCCCGTGCAGACCGACAGGACTATAAAAGCTAATAGACCGGATATTATTATAAAAGATCAGACAAAAAGGATTTGTTTATTAATTGACATGAGCATTCCCTATGATCACAATATAGCGGCGAAATTTGACAAGATTAGTAAATATAAAGACCTGCTAATAGAAATTGAAAAAATGTGGCATCTCAAGACGACTACAGTACCAGTGATTGTAGGATCTCTAGAAATGATAAAAAAGATACTGCAACCTATTTGAAAATGATTCCAGGCTTACCATCCCTACAGGGAGTGCAAAAAATCGTATTAACTGGAACGTATTTTATCTGTGAATTTGCGCGTGTAATCTGGGAATGCATTCAATGCCCTTCTCTGCTCTAGGTGTATGGAAAACACTCGGCGAGAAACGGAAGAAAATTTGAGGAAAGAAGGAAGAAACATAATAATAATAATAATAATAATAATAATAATAATAATAATAATAATAATAATAATAATAATAATGAGGATGATGATGAAAATATATATATATATATATATATATATTATAAATATTACCAAGATAGCGACAAAATGCAGCCGGTTGGTTGACTGAATCCTGAGAACCTTCATAACGAGACAGAAGGAAACCATGTTGGCCATCAGCCGCCTTGACTGCTGCTCTCAACTATAGTCACCCCACAGTGTAAAAGTAGCAGCGGACCTTGAAGCAATCCAGCGAAACTTCACAAAGCAAATCACCTCATAGCAATCGCTCAGCTACTGGGAAAGGCTGAAATAGCTAAGATTGAAGGTGGCAGAGATGTGCAGTAATATACATCGAGAAGGTCCTGGTGGGGTTCGTGCCAAATTTTGGCATTGAAAACTACACAAATGCCAGAAACGTTTCCAACTGCACAGTGCCAAATATCCCAACAATGCCATCGCTCTTCAGGACTAGTTACTGCAAAAGCCTGGGTTTCAAAGACCCACAGCTTTTAAATATTCTCCAAAAGAGCCTGGAGGACCTACACAAAGTAGATATAGGTGTCTTCAAAACAAAACTGGATTTCTTTCTGTCGAGAGTCCCAGACGAGCCAACTTCGCGGGAAGAGGCGCAAGTGCGGGCAGTGACATCAAACTCCTTTATTCACCAAATGCCAGAGGAGGCTCTCAATAAAAGCAGTGTAGCAAACTGACTAGGCCACCAGCATTGACATAGATTTGAGCTGAAACTTATAAATAAAAGATGTATTTATATATACAAACACATATATCCTTAACTGAAAAAAAAAGGGAATCAAGAAGGAGGGGGAGTAGATGGACATTTATTTTTGTAATCATTACCATTTTTCGATGCAGCGGAGTTATTCAGGTGAAGACCAACGGTCTTCAGCCACATAACACACCGATAAGCTGAGCGACTGCTACTGAAATCAGACTACGAAACACGGACAGGATGTTCTTGAAGCCGAGGATTTTAATATTACAGAAACAATATTTACATATCGCCTGAAGAAATGCAACTTGATCTCATAAAGCAGAGAAACAATTGCATAATCAAGTACCTGCATACCTGGAGAACTGCGTTGCGTCAAACCGTCGTAGCACTTAAAAATAATGTCCAACCGTACCTCACCATCGACACACCAACAAAAAGACAACCACACAACGCCTTGTGAGAGAGAGTGTGTGTGGAGAA
This sequence comes from Octopus sinensis, assembly GCF_006345805.1. Classification (NCBI taxonomy): domain Eukaryota; kingdom Metazoa; phylum Mollusca; class Cephalopoda; order Octopoda; family Octopodidae; genus Octopus; species Octopus sinensis. Next base: position 67,102,064 of record NC_043011.1, on the reverse strand, counting down.
AGAGTCAGCAGAAGTTCGCCATAATCTTCTGCCGGAGCACACACATCACCCGGTCTGAGATTCGAATCCGCGATCCCTCGACCGTGAGTCCGCTGCTCCAACCACAAGGCCATGTGCCTCCACATTTATATATTTATGTAGCTATAAATATATATACGCACATATACCTATTTATATATGTGTGTGTACACGTGTGTGAATCTGCGTCTGTAAAACGTTTTTCTGCACATGTGTGTGTGTGTGTGTCAGCATGAATTTCTTGGAGCCTATACACGCTTGGGGTTATACGCCGGCAAAAACGCGTGTTTCGTTATATGATAATCATTCCCACGCATGCGTACAATCGTAATCACTTACAATTTTGTGTTTGTATTTTCCTGTGATCCCTTTGTACGTATGATCAATAGTAGAATCTGTATTCCTTGGGAATAAATAGAGGCAACAGTATAGGAACAAGCTAATTCGAAACACAAATGTGGGCGCTAATTTGGTTCATTATGTTGAAGCTATTGAAATTGTTGACAGATGATAGATTTAGCTTGCTGTGTGGCAATTTATACCTATTTAGAGATCTTGGAAGAGGGAGATTAGCGAGAAACCAATTTAAGGACGCAGAAGAAATAATATGATCAATCTATCTATCTATCTATCTATCAATTTTATTTATTTATTTATTTTTTTTTTTTTCCTCTCCCCCTTTTTTTTTTTTTTTTTTTTTTTACCCCCCTTTTTTTTGTCCTCTTTCTCTCCTTTTACGATCCCTTTTGATCGAAACTCCCCCTTCCTTTTTTTTTTTTTTTTTTTTTTTTTAAACCTTCAAAAGAAAAGCTCTACCTTGTAATTTGTTCTATCTGTGTGCAGCCCTGTGTGGCTAATAAAGAAACATATCTATCTATCAATCTATCTATCTATCTATCTATCTATCTATCTATCTATCTATCTATCTATCTATCTATCTATGAATCTATCTATCTATCTATCTATCTATCTATCTATCTATCTATCAATCTATCTATCTATCTATCAATCTATCTATCTATCTATCTATCTATCTATCTATCTATCAATCAATCAATCTATCTATCTATCTATCTATCTATCTATCTATCTATCTAACTATCTATCTATCTATCTATCTATCTATCTATCTATCTATCTATCTATCTATCTATATATATATCTATCTATCTATGTGTGTATGTATGTATCTGTTCTAACCACCTATCTATCTAATATATATATATATATATATATATATGTGTGTGTGTGTGTGTGTGTGTGTGTGTGTGTGTGTGTGTTTGTCTGTGTGTGTATGTGTGTATGTGCATGTATTATATATGTATGTGTGTGCATATATATATATATATATAGTACATACACACACCACACACATATCCATGTATACATATATATTGTATATGGTGTTACGATGTCTTAGCCACATTAATTTAGCATTCTTCAATAAAAACTCACCGAGAGACAATTCGTCTATGTTCGTTCCAACATTTTATCCAATCAAGTTACATACCTCAACAGAAACGTATGTGGTCTACAGTTAATGTTAGAAATCATTATCTCTGTGGGTGAACGATGAGTGAGGCTATTAATTTGACATTAAGGTCTTGCTCTACTTCCACGTTGTGTGCTGCAATGAGTGTTTACTTCTCCTACCGTAATATCGTGGTCACTGAATGGTTATTACAACCACCCCTACACACACACGCGCACATACACACACTCATACACACACAAATCCAATCCCATTTGAAACAGATGAATTGTCCCTTTGTTTTTCTCTTGTTCAAATACACTTCTTTCTTCTCACTTTGAGATTCTATACCCACATTTAATCATTCTCTCCCAGTTTTTTCCTCTCCTTTTGTCTCTTACGATTTCATATGTAGCATCTATGTCTTTCAAAACTCATATCATTCTTTACTTTGTATCCTCAACGACAAAGAGAACAAAATAATAATATCTACTCTCTCTCCCAAACTAGGAAATTTCTTCCTAACTCCATATAACCCAAAGAAATTTTAAATATTAAACCGCTTATCTGCCATGCGATAGAACAGAAAAACAGTATAGTAGAATAAATCAATATTTATATCCTGGTTACAAAACCTCGATCTCTCGCTATTTCTGTCATATATACATGTTGCAAATACAACCTGCATGTATTGCATTTTTTTCCAAACTTATGAGAACAAAGATAGTGTAAATGACATGTCTGAAAATAAGATGTGTATACAAAGCTGATGCCAGATGTAAATTAGATATTTGTGTAGTTTTACAAAATAAAATATCAAGATATCAAATATTCCAAACTTTAATATTTATTATCTTTTGTAGTTGATTTTCCATATAGACGCGTGGATGTACGTTTACACGTCAATGTTTTCAGATTATATTCTGTAATGTTGAGTAAAGTTAGAAGTTACTGTTGTTTCTGCGGCGAGAAAGGCTTAAATTTCTGTATCACAGAACTAATTTCACTCTCCGTAAAACGTGTTGGTTGTCAGGTAAACAACCTTAAGTACTGCTCGACACGGCATGTCGTCCATGTCACAGAGACTATTCAATTCCTTATCTGCCTTTTAGCCAAGATCAAAGTGTAGTATATATATATATAATATAATATATATTATATGTATGTATATATATAATATATATATATATATCTAAAGATGTATATTTATATATATATATATCTTTATATATATATACATAGATATATATCATATATATATTATATATATATATCTATATATAATATATATATATAATATATATATACATATATATATTTTTTTTTCTCTAGTTTCAGCACAGAGCTGCGGCCATGCTGATGCACCGCGCCGTTTTATGCTACACTGTTATTGCGAAGAACCTCGTCTAATATGTGGCACTTGGTGAAGAATGGAGTTTGATATAGCTACTCTCATTTGCACCTCTTGCCGTGAGGTAGGTTCATCTGGGACTCTCGACAGGAAGATGTCCAGCTTTGATTTAAAAACCGCTACATCTACTTTGTGCAAGTTCCTCAGACTCTTTGGGAGAATATTAAAAAGCTGAGAGCCCTTGAAACCCAGGCTGTTGCAGAAGCTGGTCCTGAAACGTGATGGCATTGCTGGGATCTTCGGCACTCTGCAGTGTCGTCCCGTTCTAGCATTGGTGTATCTTACAATGCCAAAATTTGGCACAATTCCTTCCAGGATCTTCCAGACATATATTAGAACGTTGATCCTCCGTCAATACAATGTGCTCACTGTTATATCGATTAGGTCAGCTACCATGCCTGCCACTTTTTAACATATACGGCTGACCTACTTAAAAAAGCTATTGGATTTTGCTGTAGGTAACATTTGATTTAATGTAACACGCTACTTGCCAGGAAATTATTCCATAAAGCTCAGAAGTAGCAAAGTTAGTTCTTGGTTCCGAGATGAAATGGCCATTCAGTATTTCATCTTAATTTTGAATTTGAAACAGTTCTGTTGAATTACTGGGTAAATGTTCAAATCGATAATTGAAAATCTATAACTAAACTCCAGCAATAAGTATATTTAGCTATTGTAGTATATTTAGCATTGGTCAGAATACATTATTTTATGGACGTGAGTTCAATTACATATAAATATGTCTGCCAAATACAATAGCGCTACGATAGCGTTATCACTCAGAGGTGAAACGAAATTGCAGTTTGCATTTCAATATTCTTGATGTGGCACGGTACGTTGTTAGTTCCGCTCGTGTCGAACGTTATTTTTTGGAATTGTACACATAAAATTCAATAGCGTAGAGAGCATTTGAGATACTGGTACACGTAGAGAGCAACCGGCGATTGTAGCGCTGACTGAAGAGACATAACAAGGGCGAAACACCAGTGTCTTAAGGACTTGTCTCAAATTCCTTCACGTCAATGAATCGAATATGCATTAAACATTGATCGAATGGAGGCGTTGGTTTTTGAAGGTTAAATAACAGCGAATAACTACTTTCAACCCTGACGGAACGCATTACGAATGAATATAAATATCATTCTATGTGTGTGTGTGCGTGCGTGCGTTTATATAGACTCTTTTACTTGTTTCAGTCATTTGACTGCAGCCATGCTGGAGCACCGCCTTTATAGTCAAGCAAATCGACCTCAGAGCTTATTCTTTGTAAGCCTAGTACTTATTCCATTGGTCTCTCTTTGCCGAACCGCTAAGTTACAGGGACATGAACACAAGCGATGCTGGGGAGACAAACAGATACACAAATATATACACACATACTTATACTTATATATAATATATATAATGGTTGTATACTGTCAATCTAACAAGAACGTGACAGTAGTGGGTACACCACCACTGTATAGCCCTAGGAAGCATCGAACGCCTCCTGATGGCTTTGACACATTTTTCCCTGTGTCCTTATATACATATACGAAGGGGAGACAAACACCCCCGGCTGCCGAAACTTCATATAGGGAACGTGTTTCAGGATCATTGTCCTTCATCGGCCTAGAGTAGCAAACACCGGTCAACCGGTGATATTTGTCTCGACTTCGTAATTGAATATATCTATACTCAGTGAAGTCTATTCACTGATTATCAAAATAAGAAATATTGAACTTCTAAATCTCTCGTAGAGACATGTACGGTGGTGGGGCGATAGAATGGTTGTATACTGTCAATCTAACAAGAACGTGACAGTAGGGGCGTACACCTCCGCTGTATAGCCCTAGGAAGTATCGAACGCCTCCTGATGGCTTTGACACATTTTTCCCTGTGTCCTTATATACATATACGAAGGGGAGACAAACACCCCCGGCTGCCGAAACTGCATCTAGAGACACGTGTTTCAGGATCGTTGTCCTTCATATATATATATATATATTATATATATATATATATATATATATATATATTATATATATATATATATATATGACGGTCTTCTTGCAGTTCCCGTCTACCAATCCAATCACAAGGCTTTGGTCGGCCCGAGGCTATAGTTGAAGACACTTGCCCAAGGTGCCACGCAGTGGGACTGAAACCGGGACTATGTGGTTGGTAAGCAAGGTACTTACCACACACCCACTCCTTCGCCTATATATATATATATATATATATACATAATTTCGTTGGAACCCACTTATACAAACTATTTGTATGTAAATAACAACTACTATTTTGAACATATTTCTCATCTTGACTGTTATATTAAAGTCATTATCTCGAATTTTCTAAACTCCCTCAATGTATTAGTCAAAACATTGTGTTGAATACTGAATGCATCCAACTCGTCATCATATTTTCGGTAAAATATACTCAATACAAAGGCTCAATGAGAGAAGCTTTATACGAACATTCTGAAATCTTTACGATTTTTCCCTTTCTTATTTTATGTCAAGAATTCATACTGCAGAATCGTCTATTTTACATTCTATTGAAAAGAATAACTGGCAAAGTAAACGAGGTATTTCGTGCTATTTAGCTATTCGCTTTATGATACAAGTGTATGTCCCGCCAAACTCATATTATGAATCTATAAAATATCAACAATGCAAGTATTGGTGTCCATAAAATATATATTTGGACAATAATCATCCAAATAAAATATACTTAAGCCAATGTACGACATATATTACTTAGTAAGTTGGTGGTAGCAGTTTTAGTAGTAGTAGCATTAATATTAGTATTAGTAGTAATTGTTGTTGTAGTAGAAGGATTTCTGTTCGCACTTGTACATAGTTTTATGAATAGGGATTCGACTGGATATGAAGTATTTGTTATCAAACTTTCTGCAAATTTTACCTGGAATTTTATGGTGGCAGCACAAGAAGTAACAAAGCTGTAATCTGCATTTCAATATTCTTCTATGTTTCTTATTTCTAATAAAAAAAAACTATGTATGACTAGTTGTGGTTATATCGTGCTTAGTACGTTGATATACTAATGCAACTTGTAAATTTATTTGTGATGAAGGAATATTTATGAACCCACAATTGGTTCACACACACACACACGAGCGCGTGCACACACACACGAGCGCGTGCACACACACACACGAGCGCGTGCACACACACACACACACACATATATATCATATCTGACCTTCACCTACACCGTACTTCAACATATTTCTTTTCAAGAGAGAAACAGTGGATACATTGAAAAGTTTTTGAACAGAAATGTCATACATAATCAAAGATTTTATGATTCTAGATCTATGTCACTACTCTGTAGCTGCAATATTATTAATAACTTTCTCTAATAGCATTAAACTATCATTTTTCTTTATCGCCATTTGACCTCGTAGCGCTGATGGAATATCTTTACACTAAGGCTGATAGCAAATAGAACACATAAAATTTACTCTGAAATTTACTGTACGCACTTACGTATTTTCAACTAATGACAGCGATAATCTTGCGCACCTTGTACCTAAATCCACCCTGCATAACCGAGATAAACTGTCTCCAATTATGTTCTACTTCTCCTCTCACTAATACTGGTCGCTACATCTGTGCTAACTATGTATTCCCCGTTTGTTGCTTCAAACTAACAAGAGTGCCATTGTAGTTTGTGCACGGTGCATTACATGCAAACGCTGAACTACAGTGCTAATAATAATAATAATAATAATAATAATAATAATAATAATAATAATAATAATGATAACAATAATAATAATAATAATAATAATAATAATAATAATAATAACAATAATAATAATAATAATAATAATAATAATACAATTATTGTATTCAGTACTCAGGTGCACCACAACTTGTCAAAAGTGCGTATAAGCATATGCAGTAATGTACAAATGTCTGGAAAGTGAACAGTGTATGAGTCAGAAACATGCTTGTGTGTGTATGGAGGGGAGAAAATCAGGTGTAGTGTTGTTGAATCTCAGGAAGCATGGAAGTTTTGAAGGATGCAGTGTTCCGACAACTAACAACTGATGCCTGCAGTTTGTTCCATGCTTCAGCAACTCTTAGCGTGAAAAAATGTTTCCGAAAGTCATGGGAGCTGTGTTGTTTTCTAACTTTGTAAACATGTCCACGCCAAATTCTTACCTGTTTCTCTCTCTCTCTCTCTCTCTCTCTCTCTCTCTCTCTCTCTTTCCCTCTCACTGTGATCAGATTCTATTACTCAACTCTATTACACAATTCTCAAGAATTTTACTAGCTTTGCGAACCATCCACCTGTAAATCTCGCTCCAAATATCACAAAAATGATGAACATAGCAACAAATAAAAAGCTTCTCCATAACCTTCAATTTCTCTCGAATCTTCGCTCGCTTATTCTGCCGTAAGATATAACTGAGATCACCTCTCCGATATTACTCACTAACGGACCATCGTATTTGTTTGTGAAATCAAATTTGTGGACATTATCATTACAACGTACCTGAGATACAAAAGGTAAATTGTCTTCTTACCGGCTGCGTCCTTTACTCAGCTCATCGCAGATCTGATGATTCAGGTTCCTTTACTAAATTGTTGTGGTTAGTTTACTAAACTTCCTTTTATTCCTATGCTTCAATAAAACTACCTTAGTTCACTGGTAGTGAACAGCTGACACAGTAGTACACGTCCAGCGTTAGAAGCCTTGCAAAGGCAATGATAATAATAATAATAATTATGACCAAGAGATAGAGAATATAACACCAGACATAGTGTTGAGAAAGAAAGGAAATGATGTTGGGTCATAGATATAGCATGCCCAGCAGACAACGCGGTGTGCGGTAAGGAAGAAAGAAAAGTCGAGAGATATAAGAGGTTAGCTTGGGAAGTTTAGCAGTTGTGGTCGATGAAAAAGGCGATAGTAATAGCAATATCTGTCGAAGCCTTGGGAAGGGTGAGTAAAAATCTTGAGAAGTACATGGAACAAATAGGGGCCACAATAAGGCTAGAGCACTTGCAGAAAACAGCACTGATTGGAACTGCTCGAATACTCCAGGTGGTGATCGAAGAATAAGGGGTGGTACCTTTTTAGTTCACTGGTAGTGAACAGGTTACACCGTTATACATCTCCAGCGTTAGAAGCTGTACAAAGACAATAATAATAATAATAATAATAATAATAATAATAATAATAATAATAATAATAATAATAATAATAATGATGATAATAATAATAATAATAATAATAATAATAATAATAATAATAATAATAATAATAATCAGCAAACAAGCAACGCTACTGAGCAACAAAAAGAGTAATCAGCAAACAAGCAACGCTACTGAGCAACAAAAAGAGAAGTAATCAGCAAACAAGCAACGCTACTGAGCAACAAAAAGAGAACAAAAATGCTCCGCAAATATAACACCACAGAAAAAGATTTGCCGGAGATAAAAGAAAAGATGAAGCAAGATATCCTTGCTAAAGCTCAAAGGATCCGCCGGTACGAGAAACGCCAACGCTTCTTTGAACAGAACAAAAAGTTCAACTCCGACCCCAAAAAGTTCTACCAAGAACTGGGCAAAAATAAAATAGAAGTCACTGCAGCACCAACGGCAGAAGAATTGGAAGAATTCTGGGGAGAAATATGGTCGGCGAACGAACCACCAAAAAAAAGGAGTATCAAAATAACAAACTCGGCATCTGAACAAACTTGGACCCCCATAACAACTGAAGAGGTCACCCAGGCACTGCAAAGACTAAGCAACTGGAAGGCACCTGGGCATGACAAGATCCCCAACTTCTGGTTGAAATATCTAACAGGAATGCACAAAAAGCTGGCTGAAAACTTTAACAACGTACTAGCAGAGCCAGAGACAATGCCTGAATGGCTCACGAAGGGGAAAACCATCTTAATTCCCAAATCAAATGAAACAGAAAAACCAGAAAACTACAGACCAATAACCTGCCTCCCTACTATGTTCAAGGCATTTACTGCAGTGATATCACAAAGGCTGAACAAGCACCTGGACGAATACAAACTGTTCCCAGAAGAGCAGAAAGGATGCCGCAAGGGCTCATATGGCTGTAAAGATCAACTAATGATTAATAAAGCCATAACTGAAGACAGCCACAGAAAGAAGAAAGGCCTCAGTATGGCCTGGATTGACTACAAAAAGGCGTTTGATAGCATCCCCCACACATGGATCCTCGAAACACTAGCCATTAACAAAGTAGCACCAACAATCATAAAATTCATAGAGCACTCTATGAATAAATGGCAAACAGTCCTACACCTCCAAACAAAAGAGGGACTTATGAAAACCAAAGTCATCCCCATTAGAAGAGGAATATTCCAGGGAGATACGCTCTCTCCACTCCTTTTCTGCTTGGCACTGTCACCTCTATCTGATATGCTAAATAGAACTGAATGCGGATATAAATGTTACGGCAAAACGATCAGCCACCTTTTATATATGGATGACCTAAAACTATACGCTGCAAATGACAAACAGCTGGAAACACTATTAAAGACAGTTCATGGATTTACCAAAGAAATAGATATGAAATTTGGATTAGAAAAATGCGCCAAAGTAACCATGAAAAGAGGAAAACTAGTTAAGAGTAACAACATCACACTAGATGAAGCAAATGAAATAAAAGAATTAGACCATGAATTTGGATTAGAAAAATGCGCCAAAGTAACCATGAAAAGAGGAAAACTAGTTAAGAGTAACAACATCACACTAGATGAAGCAAATGAAATAAAAGAATTAGACCAAAGCCAAACTTACAAATACTTAGGAATCCATGAACTAGATAAGACACAACACACACAAATGAAAGAGAAAATAAAAAAAGAATATTATAGACGAGTTAGATCAATACTAAACACAGAGCTCAATGCTAAAAACAAGATAATAGGTATCAACACTTAAGCTGTCCCAGTTATAAGTTACAGCTACAATATCCTTAACTGGACACGAAATGAACTGACCAAAATAGACAGGAAAACAAGAAAAATAATGACAGGATCTAGGATGCATCACCCAAAATCTGACATAGAAAGACTATATATACAACGTATAGAAGGTAGTAGAGGCCTTATACAGCTGGAAAACTACTATAAAATAACCACCATAGGACTGCAAAAATATCTACTTCAGAAGGAAGGAAAACTGATCCAGATAGCGGCAAAACACGAGCAAAACAAAAAACTGCTCTCAGTATTTAAGGAAGCTGACAAATACAAACAAGAAATCATACCACCTAATAAACGTGAAGAAGAAGAAGAAGAAGATGAAGAAACAACAAAAGCTATAAAAAAAATGAAATCCAAACTAAAAATAGAACAGCAACGAACCATGATAAAACGATGGCAAGAAAAGCCCCTTCATGGTAAATACTGGACTAAACTAAACGCAAAAGAAATAGACAAAGAAAAATCCCAGCAATGGTTGAGAAGCTCAGGACTCAATGCAGAAACAGAGGGATTTTTAATTGCAGCACAAGACCAAAGCCTCCCCACCAGAAATTACCAAAAACATGTAATGAAAAGAAATATTACAAGTAACTGCAGAATATGTGGAGATGGACAAGAAACAATAAATCATATTATCTCTAGCTGCCCAGACCTGGCTAAGAAGGAATATATTCACAAACATGACAGAGTTGGAACTTACATACATTGGAAGCTATGCCAACATTATGGAATAACAACAGAAAAAAGATGGTATAGGCACACACCAGAAAATGTCACAGAAAACGAGAAAGCAACCATACTCTGGGATATGCCGATACACACAGATAGAGAAATTAAGGCCAACAGACCAGATATAGTTGTCAGAGACCATGAAGAAAAAAATGCTTTCTAATTGATGTATCAGTACCGGCAGATGACAACGTGTCTCTAAAAGAAATGGAGAAACTCTCAAAATACAAAGACCTGGAAATAGAGGTAACTAGAATGTGGAATCTGAAAACAGAAACAATTCCTATCATAGTAGGTGCATTAGGCATGATTAAAAATATTCAGACAAATACATAACAAAAACACCAGGACTTACAAACACATATAACATACAGAAAATTGCACTACTAGGCACTGCACACATC
>NC_043011.1:67083546-67086046 GCF_006345805.1 Octopus sinensis | reverse complement strand
CTACTTCTACTCGTGATCAGAGATGCACATATCGTCAGCCACTGAGGGACATGCTCAACTTGTTAAGGTCAAACAACTGACAAGCAAATCATTGGTATTGAGCAGAATATTTGCTGTAGCCCATCTTTTATACCAAGACAAAACAATGTACATGATAACACTTCCAATCAGTTAAGATCAGAAGCCATGAGAGCCGCTGCCTGGTTCTGCATCAATTATTATCATTATTATTATTATTATTATTATTATTATTACTATTACTATTACTATTATTATTATTATTATTATTATTATTATTATTATTATTATTATTATTATTATTATTATTATTATTATTATTATTGTACAAATTGGCTCCAAGTCTCACCCAGAGACCTCAAGAGTCAACAGGTTGGAAGTTTACGTTGTTCTTATGCCTAGCGTGCCTTTTTGGTTTTTTTTTGTGTTGTACTAGTGAGTGTCTAAAAAAATGTTTGTTTTAAACCTTGAGATTACATAGAAACTATTTTGCGTAGGATACGAGCAGTTGCCATGAGCACTATATTTTGAATTTTGCGGTTTTCTGGTATCTGAGTTAGGTAGCAATCATCCCCTTTCGCTATCATTCCCAGGGCACCGATGACAACAGGTATCGTTTTAGTCTTCAGCTTCCACATTTTGCTGATTTCTATTTGAAGATCTTTATGTTTGCTCAGTTTTTGATATGTCTTGCCAGATACGTTTATATCGATTGGGACAGTCATATCAATGAGGAGGCATGTTCTTTGATTGAAGTTTTTCAATATGATGTCTGGCCTATTTGAATCGATCTTTCTATGAATTTGAATGGTGAAGTTCCAGAGGAGTGAGATGTGGTCGTTTTCAAGCACTGGAGGTGGATTGCGTTCCCACCAGTTTTTTCATGGGGCAAATCCAGGTTTTTGCAAATTACCCAGTGAATATATTGTGCAGCTCTATCATGCCTGTTGAGGTACTCTGTAGGCGCTAGAAGACTGCATTTGAAGACAGCATGATCAATTGTTTCATTTTGTTGTCGGCATACACGACATGTTGGGCTACTGCCATTTTTTAATATGTTGGCCTGGTAGTTTCTTGTTGGTAGGCATTGATCTTGAGCTGCTATGATAAATCCCTCTGTTTCAGATTTTAGGCCAGAGGCCATTAGCCATTGATGGGTCAGGGCTTTGTCAACATTTGCATTATTCGCTATTATTATTATTATTATTATTATATTATTATTATATTATTATTATTATTATTATTATTATTATTATTATTATTATTCAATTGCTTTGTTGGTGGTGGTGGTGGTGGTTGTAATGAATGTTACTTGAAATTACCATTTTACAAATATATTTAGAATATATTTGTAACTATTGAGTCATGTTTCAACAAATATAGTACTGGTGTATATACTTGAAGTATTGAATTTAAACGTTAAACACAGAATTTATGAAAAGTCTGTATCTGAGTCAAATGCATGACGAGTACAAAATAACAGCCATCAGTAGCCTAACTATTGTGAACCCCATTATGAACATCTTCGAGTGACACAAAACTTCTTATTCAATTACAAACTACAAAATAATATTTACTAATGGCATCAAAATCTTTATTCATATTTACATTTCTAGCATAATGGTGACTGTGGTAAACAATAGTGATTGGAACAAGATCTGTAAGTGGAATGCAGATATGATCTTTCAAACTGTTAGGCTGATGAAAATTGGAAATTCGATTATTTAATGTTTGGCGGCATTATACATCATTAATAAAGACCATAAGATAAAAGTTATATACGTGTAATATAGAATAATATTTTTGGTCTCCAGCACAATAGGAATTTTCGAAAGAATAAAAGTACGACACACCCTGAACCATGAATTTAATATACAAAGCAGACACATACCCGCGGGCGCACACTCACATATACGCTACAAGTGCAGGAGGTGGCATACAAAATCTGGCGTTTGTGGTAGACTCTATGTTGTTTTCAGTACATACATACACACACACACATGTGTGTGTGCGCATGCAGACATACATCTAGGTATCTATGTATCGATCAATCTATATCTATATAGCATATATATACTTAAGATTTAACATATGCACTACTTCGTTAACCTTTAATGATAATTACACAAGCCGAAAAGCGTGCTGACTTGTTATCATACATACATATATATATATATATAGAGAGAGAGAGAGAGAGATAGGGAGATAGATAGATTGATAGATAGTGTGTGTGTGTGTGTTTGTGTGAGTGTGTGTGTGTGTGTGAGTGTGTGTGTGTGTGATGGGGACTGCGAAGAGAGACTGTATAAATTTGTGTATTTGTGTATATGCATGTACGGATAAACACACACACCCATATGTGCTTCCCGAACACAGATGAGCACACTCACGCATACGACAGACATCTCGCACAAGCATTCTAACGCATGCGCACACTCACACAACTGATACACACACAGCTGATATATACAGCTGACACACA
>NC_043011.1:67068546-67078546 GCF_006345805.1 Octopus sinensis | reverse complement strand
AGAATATAACATAGTCGACGTTAAAAGGTTAAAAGAACAATCATTATTTTGCAATATCATCTTTCTTGAACGGTCGTACGTAATTATCTTCTAAAATTAGAGTTTCGAAGAAAGTCAAAATTGCGTCATTTTCAGAACTTTTTCTTTACTCTCTTCGTTCCAGTAATGTATTTTACTTCAAACGCTTCTGATGTAATGCGTATTAAATCCGTCATTTCTTATGGTTAAACGTAACCCAACAGATGCTTGTATTTCCACGTTTCTTCTTTTCTATTATTCTGTTACCGAATAAGTTACACTTCTATATTCGTATCATGCTTGAATTTTTTGTGAAGTTGAGGTCGAGGTTCGTTTGCAGATGTTAGTTTTATTGAGAGTATCTTTGTAGGCTTCTTCGCCCTATGCCGTGAAGTGTGAGGCATGTGTATGCGAATCTACATTTGAATAATTGCCTAATATATAAATCCATCAACTTTTTTTATGTTTTAAATATAAATTTAAGTGCGAATATATAAATTTTAATCTTCTTTATAACGCTCATGAATTAATAATTCTTACAGTGAAAAAATACTAAGCTGCCTCATCTTAGTTAATCCTTAAATTATCAAAGCATTGATGTTGGTTTCAAAGTTTTGGCACAAGGGTCAGCACTGTCCTGGGGGTTGGGGAGTCGATTATATCGAACCCAATTCTCAACTCGTAATTATTTTATCAACCTTGAAAACATGAAATGCAAATTCGATTTCATCAGAATTCGAAAGCATTAAATTTAAAGGAAATAAACAATGTATATTTCTTTATTACCCACAAGGAGCTAAACATAGAGAGGACACATAAGGACAGAGAAAGGGATTAAGTCGATTATATCGACCCCAATGCGTAACTAGTACTTAATTTATCGACCCCGAAAGGATGAAAAGCAAAGTCGACCACGGCGTAATTTGAACTCAGAATGTAGACAGTCGAATACCTATTTCTTTACTACCCACAAGGGGCTAAACACAGAGAGAACAAACAAGGACAGACAAAGGGATTAAGTCGATTATATCGACCCTAGTGCGTAGCTGGTACTTATTTAATCGACCCCGAAAGGATTAAAGACAAAGACAACATCGGCGGAATTTGAACTCACAACGTAACGGCGGACGAAATACCACTAAGTATTTCGCCCGGCGTGCTAATGTTTCTGTCGTTACGTCCTGAGTTCAAATTCCGCCGAGGTCAGCTTTACTTTTTATCTTTTCAGGGTCGATTAAATAAGTACCAGTTACGCACTGCGTTCCATGTAACTGACTTAATCCCTACCCCCAAATTTGAAGCTTTATGCTTCAAGTACAAAGTATTATTATTACTGTTGTTGTTTTTATTGTTGCAATATCAGTGAATATAAAGGACAATATGTTAAGTAGTATTGACGTCTTGCGATTTATTACTAAAGAAATCAGGGATGGAATGCGAGCCTCGTATAAAAGATATTGTATTGATCGTTCTCTTTCAAATGAGAAATCTGTGATCTGATGCTACACATATACACTGATATAAACTACACACAAAGGGAAATTATTTTGATAACTTTATATATTTATCGTGGTACACATGGCACATAGAAGTATGGAATCTAATGGATTTTTTCTATAAGCCATTCGTACGAAATATCTAATAATGTTCGTTATACATCATTTCCTTTCTTATAAAGTTTATAATATTATCAAAGAGGAAACGTCTTGACGACACAGAGATAAAGCAGCGTTTGATAATTGTAGCATCTCTTTACAAAGGAGAAAATTAAATCAGAGAATTAATCCAATGAAGAGTCTATCACATGACATTTAACTTATTCAGGTTTATTATTACCGTTCTAAACGTGCAGACACATATTGCAGCCTTTATTAATGCGCTGAGGAAGTTGATGCGCTTTTTATTGCTCAGGAGACTCTGACTGAATTGCTGTTATTCTCATTACTACTACTACTACTACTACTACTACTACTATTGTTATTATTATTAATTTTATTTGTTTCTCACCCATAAAGACGTCTCGAATATTGCATCATAGACCGAGGAAATATATATAGAGAAAAACACACATACGCACACACACTCAGTCACATACACAGACACCCACACACACTCATACACACACATTCATACGTAATCTCTTTTATAGAGACTTAGTAATTTTAATATTTCTATATATATATATATATATATATATATATATATATATATAAATACAGTGTATATTGAAACACATAAGAGATGACCATAATAGGACATCTGACTCTTCTTAACTTTCTTTCTTTCTTTCTCTCCCTCTCTCTGTATATATGTATACGCACACACGCACACAGACACACACACACACACATATATATATATATATATA
Source organism: Octopus sinensis (assembly GCF_006345805.1). NCBI lineage: Eukaryota > Metazoa > Mollusca > Cephalopoda > Octopoda > Octopodidae > Octopus > Octopus sinensis. The sequence continues at coordinate 67,076,160 of NC_043011.1, read as the reverse complement.
TATAATATATATATATATATATACACGACAAGAAATAATATGTGCGAACAAAATCATATTTTATTTCAGATTACAGCCTAGAATCTAACACTTGTTTCAATTGTATTAACGCACACACGCGCGCACAGACACACATATACCTACATTTGTATATATATAGGCATACATACATACATATATATATATATATATATATGTATATATGTACATATATATATATACATATATATACATATATATATACATATATATATACATATATATATATATATCATTTTTTCTCTCTTTTACTTGTTTCAGTCATTTGACTGCGGCCATGCTGGAGCACCGCCTTTAGTCGAGCAACTCGACCCCGGGACTTATTCTTTTTGTAAGCCGAGTACTTATTATATCGGTCTCTTTTTGCCGAACCGTTAAGTGACGAGGACGTAAACACACCAGCATCGGTTGTCAAGCAATGCTAGGAGAACAAACACAGACACACAAGCACACACACATACATATATATATACATATATACGACAGGCTTCTTTCAGTTTCCGTCTACCAAATCCACTCACAAGGCATTGGTCGGCTCGGGGCTATAGCAGAAGACACATGCCCAAGATGCCACGCAGTGGGACTGAAGCCGGAACCATGTGGTTGGTTACCAAGCTACTTACCACACAGCCACTCCTATACATATATATATATATATATATATATATATATATATATATATATATATATATATATATATATATATATATATATATATATATATATATATATATATATATATATATAGGGAGACAATATCATTTTAAATATTAATAATAATACCTTCGAAAATACATGTTAATTCAACATTATCATTGTAATCCAAATTAATCCAATCTGAACATCAGAAAAATGTTAGCAGTTGACAACGGCTAACAAAAAGACACGCCTAAGTCAAATTCAACTTGGGACATTCCTTCATTCAGCCATTAGCGACGTCATTGAATGACTAATATGCTTTATGAAATTAAATATAAATATAAAAATAAAACAAAAGATAAAAATACCATAATCAATGTTTGAAAAATTGATTCAATAATTGGTGACTTCACTCAGAAGTTACCAATGATGAAATCCAAATAAATGTTTCCATACTAATTCTACAATATAAGAATTTGAAATTTACATACAAAATTTACCTAAAAAAATAATCTAAAAAAATGAGTATATTTCTACACAAGTATTAATAATGTCACAAGATTAGGATGAATGAAATTATAAATGAATTTTCTATGCTTCGCTTAATAGATAAGTAAAGAATAAAAACTACGTACCAGAATTCTGTTTTGCTTAATAGAAGGATAGATGCGTTACGTTGCAGTACGTAATTACCTATTTACTAACATTAAAACTTTTTATATGAATGAAACGTATTGTAGAATAATTGAAACACTATTATAATTGATAATATATACAATTATCGACGACGTCACTGATTAAATAAAGAATAAAATTAGAGATAATTATTTACCCAATATGTTAAACCATTTTATAGGAATTGACCTTAGTATATAATAATAAAATCTATTATGGTTAAAAAGAACACTCAGAGAGCGCAAATCAACCATTTCTCGACGATTAGCGAGACATGATTTTTTAAAAATGAGAATATCTGAAATAAATCCGATTGCTCTCATAAACGACAATACTAAATTTGAACCCAACTGCTCTCAAAAATTAAGTAAAAAAAAAACCGGAAAAATAATCCAAAATTCTTGACTGTTACCAGATCGATCCCGGAATCTAATCAGTTCGTGCCATTTACGAGGCCTAATACCGCTGAAAGTTTAAAATCCATCCAGTGGTTGTTGAGATATCTTATCCATGGACAAATAAACAAATAAACGGAAATGAAAACAATACATCCATCTTCTGTAAAGCGGAGGTAAGAATTGAAATATTTGAATGTCTTTCTAAATTCATCATAAAGTCAAGTGCCCATTAAAATTCAATAAAATTAATTAACAAGTAATTATAAAAACATTTCCTCGAGGCAAAGATCACAAGTAGGATTACCGATATTATATGATGGTGCATAACTAATAATTGATCCCTTTAAATCATAGTTAATCTTCTTAACCTTTAAATCCAATTTATTTTCATTTGTATTCCTATTCACATAATGCTTATTAGTCACTCAATGACGTGGCTAGTGGTTGGATGGATGCCCGAAGTTGAATACAATTTAAGCGTTTCTTTATGTTAGTGTTTATTCACTGCTGAAATTTTTCACATTTTCAGTAAAATTTCATAATGTATTAACATATATTTTCGAAGGTATTATTATTGATTTTTCATGATATATATATTTTTCTTATAAATATTTTAATATTTATTTTTAATAATGATGATGATGATGATGATGATAATAATAATATAATAATAATAATAAATAATAATAATAATATAATAATAATAATGTATATATATATATATATATATATATATATATATATATATATGATTAGAAGCTCACGTATGTGCATAACACTCGACCACTTTCTCTTCACCCCAAAAGGACTGGGAGAAAGACAATTATACGGTATAACCCACCTTTCAACCTTGAAGTATCTACCAACCTAGGGGCTTCCTGTCGTTCATTAAGAAACACTTCTCCAGAGGCGATAAGTTTTGCAAACTCTTCAAACTCCATAATGCCAAGGTGACCTATTACTACATAGAGAACATCGCATTTAACATCGCATTCATTAGCAGACATACAAATGCATACACACCACCTCGAACACTAACCTACCACTGCCAAAACCCCACCATGTGCTCTCTAGAATTATCTTGTCTCTCAACGGCCCTAGTATACAGAGTCACCCTTACAGCATCCGATGGCATTACTAAGCAGTATACGGGTATTACAGTTAATTACTTCAATGGAAGATACTTCCAGCACATGCCCATGATCAGATCCAGAGATAGAGAGAAATCTACTTCACTCTCTCATTATTTTCGGAGACTCCGTGATCTCCGAGATGAAATACCCAGCATCAAGTGAAATATATTCACCATATTCAACTGGCGCCCATATCTGCCATGGTTGCCTCCACGCAAAACTGCGTATTCTCCAACAACCCGCAGTATCCCTTAACAAGAAATACGATTTATCGTATTGCCATCGCTAAAGATATGCTCTTCTGGGAAATTCGAAACCTCTGACTACCTAAAACCCGGATATACGACCTTAGCACCAACTGCTACTTTGCACCACATGCACAAAGGTCACCGCCACGAAGCAACTTCATAAATGGGACCGTCATTTACTAATATCCAAAGTTTACCAACCACCAGCACATGACAACCACCAATCCCCACCCTTGTTTTGCTGTTGTCTGCTTGCGCATGCGCGCGTTCGTGTGTGAACGCACTCTGGTATGCATGCGTACTTGCATGCAAATATATATATGTACATATAAATGCACGTACAGGCAGACACATATATAATGATTACGTGTAAGTATGGCGTTACCAATATCCAGTTGTTACGACTCAATATATTTTAACGTATAATATTCACAGATGAACAAGTAAATATATCTATTAGGCAAATGTAAAGAAATGAGACCTTTGTTGAATTAACACTTATTAAAAAAAATTGCCTGCTCAACATCTCTTATTATTGTTTTATCTGTATTTTTCCAGAGCAGCGATGAAAAGCAAAAACAAAAATGGAAGAAGCAAAAAACAACGTGCGATAGATGAAATACAGACGCAAAGGTGAACATTTCTTTTTGCGCTTTTAGATGTGTTAATCTATAATTGTGTGTGAAGTGTAAATGCATAAAAAATAAAGTTCAGTTTCCGATAATTCTATGAAGCAGGCCATGAGAAGTGAAATGAGCTGTGTGAATATTATAATGTTTCTATATAAACTGTTGTATGTATTATCCACGTCTGTGTTTTGGAAAATATGTCCATGCTCTGTACAGATGGACGATTTTCGTGTATACTTAGCCTTTTCGTGTTAATATTATTACTTTTGCACCTCTTACACATACTGCGATATTTATTGATATGCGACAAATCAATACTTGTATGTGTATGTCATGTGGCCGTAAATCTATCGATCTGTCTTTCACTATCTATATGTCTGTTTGTCTATCTATCTATCTATCTATCTATCTATCTATCTATCTATCTATATATCTATCTATCTATCTATCTATCTATATGTCTGTCTGTATGTCTATCTATTTATCTATCTATCTTTCAATCAATCTATCTATCTATCTGTGTCTCCCTCCCTTCTCTCTCTCTGTCTGTATATATATATATATATATATATAATATATATATATATATATATTTATTTATTTATATATACAAAGAGAGAAAGAGAGAGAGTGGCTGAGAGAAGAGAGAGAGAGAAAGAAAGAAAGGAGAGAGAGAAGATAGAGAGAAAAAAGAAAGCACGGAGAGAGGGAAAGAAAGAGTGTTAGAGAGAGAAATACCTATCGGTAACCAAAGATCTGTAGAGGAAAACTGGTAATTGAAAAAATTACGCACAGCCCGAAAGTGATCTATTCATGTGCCAACCCGCATAGGATCGATGTCTCTCCCATTGCTCCACTGATAGATGATAACAGTCGTTGTACATCACGCTAAATTAATAGCAGAAGTACTGCAAAAACAGTACTTCCTTGTCTTTAGTGAAGCCACCGATATTAACGCAAAGGCTCAGAACGAATTCAAACCCCAACATCTTACCTTCGTATAAGTTTTTAATGCCAGAGACCTAATAATAGCAATAAATGAAATCAGGCATTTTTCTGCTGTCGTCCTTGTCAGATTCTCCGCTTCTATGCCGAAGCAATGCAGACACCAACTTGCAACACATCTAACAATCGTCTGGAGAAATGTTTTAGACATATCTTATCCCTATATGTCGTTCTGGTTTTCAATAAGGACAATATATCTCTTGCAGCCACTATCGTCCAATCTCACTCACCTCCCAGTGTTTGAAAGGGTGATGAGATCTACCAATGGCTTCCTGGAGAGCTAGAATCTTCTGAATTCCAGACATCATAATTTCCGCCATAATGTAAAAGATCACTGACCAACTACCTGGCTCGGCATCGAGCAAATGAAGAGAACGCTGCAAATAAGCAGAGTAATAGAATATACTGCTAGTATCAGCAAGGGAACAGACACAAACAACAAGAGTGCATTCCACCACCTCACATGGACAAGAATCATGTTTTGAATGCACAAAGTATGCCAGTTCTATAGCTTTACTGAACATTTCTTGCCACTGCTGCTATAATGTTATCTACGAATTAACCTTATCCGTCGTTGTAGCAATGCTAACGAAGTTCTTTCTCATTCGTTTCCGAATATATAATGATAATTTCGCGCTATTGTGACAGTTGTTAACGAGTACTATAATCTCGTTTCTGTCATGAAACAGTAATCCAGTAAGACTGTTCTTCATTGAACCAAAAACAGACGGAAGGTGTTTGGTGCAAATCCAGAATGTACTGGGGATGGAAGAAACCCAAGCCATCCCAATTTCTCGCCAAAAGTATGTGGTCGCAAATAGTCAGAGTGAACATGGATCGTTTAAAGAATCTCCGTTTTTTCTTCACCTAATGTTTTCACTAAAACTTCTTGTGGGGTGGTGGTGGGGAGGTGTCTCAATGTATTGTTGCTGCTCACGGTACAATTGTTTTCCTGAATAACAAGGAGAACGATAACCTTGTTAAACCCTTAAAGTAATTTGTTACTTTATATGGCGAACGTTGGATGTTGAAATTCTTAGGATTTGGAGGAAATATGTGATGTCATTCCATGGACAAACCCCTCGTTTCTAGATCATAGAGATACGACGACGATCATAAATATATCAGACCGGTAAAATCATGTCTCCATTGCATTCGAAAGGTTCTAAAAGAGCCGATATTTTCACCTATTTTCTTCTTTATATCGGGTGCCAACAACCGACATGATCACATTGCATATTCTATCCAATATTCAAATTAATCTATAATGCAATTATGCAGCTAATTGCAAGGCTGTGCCTCCCATTTTCTCCTTCGAATCTCATCAATCTCATATATTAGCGATTCGTGGCGGAAGGAGCAAACAGGGCTGAAAACAAACTATTAATTTCTTTCCGATAATGCCAATTTCCTCATCTTTAAAATTATTGATCCATCTGCGCAGATTGAACGTGTCAGTAGCATCATCTCCGTTGGCAAACTCTCAACATCTCGCTCTCCACCTTTTTCTTTAAAAAAATACAGCAAACTCAACAATGACATGTTGCTTCTCTTTGGATGCCATTATTTATCTACAATGAACAACATGAATAAACGCTATTACCGAGGAAAAGTTACTCTATCAAAATATGTAATTCGACCACTTACGTCAGTTAAAATGTTATGCCCACTTATGCGTAAAGAATTATATTTCACATTGAAATTACAACAGCAACTATCAGCCGTGCACAAAAAGAAAACGTCATATTTTCGTTGGGGTAAATCTTGGAGAATGTAGAGAAACATATTATTCATAATAAGCAATTTTCTCGTTGACATTGATTTTAATATATTAACTCCTATGAGAACTGTCAACATAACATAAAACGAGAAACAAGCAACATTCCTTCCACATTCTTAATAAAAGCTCGCAGCCCCTACCGATTCATCAACGAAAATAAAGAATCGTATAAATTACGTCTCGAACACGGCTTACATAATAAACAATAAATCATTTTATACCTCTTACAAATAAAAATATAAATGTATATAGTCATCTAATATATTATTCCTTGTGGTAAATTATGAAAATGTCATTTTTATTAATTCTCATCATAAATATGTCAAATTTTATTACTATACCAAACCATACAAATCAGGTTGTATTAAGTAAAACAACCGACATCAGTTGCTTATAGCCTCGAAAGAAAATGTGCTTCAGAGTGATATCCACGATGAAAGGTTATATATGTGTTTTTCTTCTCACTTTTGGTAAACTACTTTTATTTTAAATATTCTTAACTTTTATTAATATCCATAGAATGTCACTTTCTGTCTTGGATCCATCCATTCCTCCGTCTGTCCGCCCCTCTGTCTATCTATCTATCTATCTATCTATCTATCTATCTATCTATCTATCTATCTATCTATCTATCTATCTATCGATCGACCTATCTATCTATCTATCTATCTATCTATCTATCTATCTATCTATCTATCTATCTATCTATCTATCTATCGATCTATCTCTGTCTAGAGAAATGACTACCTAGCTTTCTTATTTCTTTATTACCCAAAGGGGGGTAAACATAGAAGGGACAAACAAGGACTGACAAAGGGATTAAGTCGATTACATCGAACCCAGTGCGTAACTGGTACTTAATTTATCGACCTCGAAAGGATGAAAGGCAAAGTCGACTTCAGCGGAATTTGAACTCAGAACATAAAGACAGACGAAATACCGCTAAGCATTTAGCCTTATAGCTACCTAGCTTTCTGTCTACAAACAAACACGTATACTCACACACACGCACACGTGCTCATACACACTCACAAACACACACATACACACACGCATATATGCTTGTCA
>NC_043011.1:67046046-67056046 GCF_006345805.1 Octopus sinensis | reverse complement strand
GGTCGACTTCACCATTCATCCTTTTGTTTTTGTTTGTTTGTCCCGTCTATGTTTAGCCCCTTGTGGGCAATAAAGAAGTAATTATTATTATTAGTTAATTAATCGTAAAGTATACATCTGCCAGTTGGCCGGTAAAGCGCATTCACTCGCTCAGTGGTCGCTGGGTATTTGATTAATGAGAGAGAGAGAGAAGATGGAAAATGCGAAAATCTTTCTATGCTGATTACTACAATTGTTTTCACCCATCTAGCAGCAATACCTTGGGGTGTGGTTCTGAAAATCTGATTTAGGTGTGTCACTCGGTGTATATGTGACTCATCAATTGGTATCTCGTTAAAATAAACTCTATTTCGAAAGATTCCTCGGTCTTCGTATAGAGATGTGGCAAATTAATGCATACACCTTCATTTTAGAAGATCCATAAGAAGTATCAGATACAAGAAAAAATACAGAATACAGCAAAACAAGTACTTTTGTAAAAAATTATGTTTCATTTTGTTGAATTATCATGAAGCTTGAAAACATTTCAAAGACAAATATGAGTGTGTGTGTATATACATGCACAAAAACAGACAGACACAGAAACACTCACTTGCACACATATACACATATTTGTATATATATATATTTATCGACCTTACATAATCAATACAGAAACGCCACATATATGACGATAGGCCGCGATTTAGCGCGGTAGTGTTTAATCCCTTAAAGTACCGGTGGGTGAAACAACTGAATGTCATAGAGAAGGGGGTTAACTCGCCCCAGATGTCATTAAGGAACACGAGACATCAATTTTGCACCGTTTTTGTCGCCTACATTCCATTCTGAATAAAAAAAAAAGTAGCAGTATTTATTTTTCTTTTACTTACCCATCCAAGCAGTAGAATATACATGAAGCCATTAACTCCGATTTTGGTGGAAAATATTGAATTCTATTTTTGAGGAAGATGTATGTTCGTTCACTTTGGTTGAAATCAATTAAATATGCCTCCATTGTTTAATACATTTTTTTTCGTGCTCCAGGAATATAAGACATAAATTTCGCTTGGAATCGCTTACATGTCAGAACGAAATACCTTCTTAAAATTCAGAATAATTCAACATTTTCTTTTTGCCAATAATTTATGATTCTTTTCGCAGACGTTACAAAGATTTTGATCATTGTTTTCATACAATACGCCCCTGCCATAAATACTATGATTTCGTGTATTTCGAAACCTGTGAGGTAAGATCTTTTCATTACTCAGCGCTCAGTTGTTATTACTATTGTTTAGTCAATTTCCTTGTTAGCTTCGCCAGTTTCAGTGGTGGATATATATGCTATAAAATTATATTATATAAAACGTGGAGATTTCCACAAGTTTTATTGTGCTTACATAATCTAACTCTTGGTGAATATTTGTGAAAAGGAATAGGTTAGTTTGAAAATAAAAGTAATAATTATCTCGACAATTTAACTTCGAAACAACTTTTAAAAAAACAGCAGAAGAAAATTAACTTGCTGTGTGGCATATTAGAACTGCTCTTTAGTGCAAACGTACAGGATTTGGACATTTTCTTGAACGATTAACTACGACGAAAAGTGAATTGGTCCTCATTATAACATACATCTCATGAGCTAAGTACAAAACTTATCATACTGACAGGGTCTAATAAATATTATGGGAAGCGGTAAAAGCGCTGATTATGTGAGACACACAGACAATCCCCTTTTTGTCCTTCGTTATTTCCTAGTTCAACATTTTCCAATTGTAAAAATTGATTTAGTTTTTTGCTCGGCTCATAGACACTCCTTCTGCTTATCACTCATAGTAAATGACGTATTTAGAGCAAGCGAATTACTTGATGCTAATTTTTGAGCAAGCGAATTTTAGAGCAAGCGAATTACTTGATGCTAAATTACTTGATGCTAAATTACTTGATGCTAATATCAGTTCATAAGTGTGTGTGTATGTTTTGTTTAGTGTTCTCTAGTCATATATTGCCTTATATATGGCAACATGTGATTGTTTCATGTATTGTATTATGCTGTGAAGTTCCATAGTGCTTTATAAATGACAGCATATCTAGGCTTGATTTTTCTATTTAGTGGTTTATAATTTGTAGTTCTGGCGTATCTTCTGTAGTTGTATGTGTTTAGATATTTCAGTTGAGAGGCGGTGAGTTTGCTAATTACTACTTATGTCTGTTGATGCTTACATCTAATCTAAGAGTAGGAGTAGTGTGGTGTTGGAAAGTAATTGTCGGAAGCATTGTAAATTAAAAGTTTGACAATTGCTTCTGTTTTTCAAAGAGTAGCACATCTCGAATATCGGAAAAGGATACTAGGATGTTAAAGAGTCAGCATGATGTAGTTATATGCTACGTCCGTATGATACTACATCATTTAGGTTCACATTTGTCTTTAAAATTGTTATGATGTCGCCCAAGCTCGAACCTCTCAAGGCTGACTATGTTGGAACGATTCGATGCAGATGTTGCGGAACGCAACCATTGAAGTCATATGCATCGTAGATACTCTTTCATGCATACATGTTTCCTCGCAGCTTCATGTCATCTGCCAAGTTGAGCGCATCTTCAGGTCTGATATACCGCTTCTTATCACACGATATATATTCCGATTATAGTGTACTATTTCCTGAAGTATGTGACTGAGAGGATTTAAGGTGAACGAAACAAAGCTGCATCCTACTTTACAATTGACTTCTCTTTTCCTCATCCCTGACCAAACATAGTGTATTACTGGTATTTACTCTTCCGAGATAAGTATGATGCAACGCAATTTCGTCTAATGATAACATTCTTCGTTTGGGAATATTGAATAAGAGATAATAGACGTGCTATTTGTGTTGAATTTTCAATTTCACAATACATAAATTCTTTTTTACAGTTCCCTAGCAATGAGGAAAACTCGAGCAGACCTGAGGTACGTACAACTGTTATAAGGCCACAATATGAACGTATATTACAACTGTAATGACAGTATATCACACCTACTTCACACCAATATCAATATTACTGTAATAACCAAAAACATATCATTTTCATATAAATGAGATATAATGGTAAGGCCGATGATAATTTCGTACCAGTAAGGCAACAGAAATAAGGAAAGGAGTGATAATAGCACAACAAATAATATGCAATATCGCTGTGTTAGTTCAATGTTGTAAACGTACAATGTTCTCATTAAAAAGAGACTCTACTTGCATTACTAGTCAAGATATCTACATATTAATATGCTGTTTTGGAAATATTACGATACTTTTTGGGTCATCACAGCGCAGCAAAATTTAGAGATACAGAATGTATGTATGTAGGTACGCATGTAAGTATATATATGTATATATAATATATATGTATATATATATATATATATATATATATGTGTGTGTGTGTGTGTGTGTATATATATATATATATAATATATATATATATATGAGAAAGTTGGTTTGTGAAAGAACGTGGTTGAATATAGAGAAAATATAAAGAATGATACCCTTTAGTGAGCACATTGAGAAATGCGCAAAGCAACTACTACCACAATTTTTAATCTTTCCATTGTGCTATCGGAACACCAACACAAATTAGACTAAACAAGGAAGCATTCTTCATTGAAAGTACAAGCCCAGACTTAAGCATTCCAACATACTTATACAGAGAAATTCACTCCAAAGGAAAGGCAAAAAATTTTAAGCGATTATCTCCCTTACACCGGAAGAAATCACTTATTACCTCCCCTATCTAGAACTCCTCTCAACATAAACATAACGATAACTCTTCCCAACGTAAACATAACGATGTAAGAAATTTGAAAAGCTGAACGCGAAACCGGTCATTTCTTCTAAACTATGTCATTGTAAGAAAAAAATTCATAACATTCTTCAGACATATTGACTCAAATATATATTTTTTAACCTTTTAAAACAAGCCTTCTGTAGTTTATTCACTTTTTACTATTTTCTATAAATGTATATATATATATATATATTATATATATATATATATATGTGTGTGTGTATATATATATATATATATATATGTATATATATATGAGAAAGTTGGTTTGTGAAAGAACGTGGTTGAATATAGAGAAAATATAAAGAATGATACCCTTTAGTGAGCACATTGAGAAATGCGCAAAGCAACTACTACCACAATTTTTAATCTTTCCATTGTGCTATCGGAACACCAACACAAATTAGACTAAACAAGGAAGCATTCTTCATTGAAAGTACAAGCCCAGACTTAACCATTCCAACATACTTATACAGAGAAATTCACTCCAAAGGAAAGGCAAAAAATTTTAAGCGATTATCTCCCTTACACCGGAAGAAATCACTTATTACCTCCCCTTATCTAGAACTCCTCTCAACATAAACATAACGATAACTCTTCCCAACATAAACATAACGATGTAAGAAATTTGAAAAGCTGACGCGAAACCGGTCATTTCTTCTAAACTATGTCATTGTAAGAAAAAAATTCATAACATTCTTCAGACATATTGACTCAAATATAATTTTTTAACCTTTTAAAACAAGCCTTCTGTAGTTTATTCACTTTTTACTATTTTCTATAAATGTATATATATATATATATATATATATATATATATATAGCAATGAAAAATTGTAAAAATGCAGAATGCTCGATCGAAAGAAAGTTTTAATGAATTGAGAAAATGAAAAAATATAGAAATATATATTTATTCAAACCGGTTTTCGTCATAGTTTGACTTATCAAGAATAGTTAGGTGAAAAGGTTTTTTCAAAAATGAGAAAGGGGAAAAAAGTTGCATTGTTTTTTGCAAAAGAATAATAGTAGTAAATATGTATAAAAATTAAGAAATAAGTACTCCGATACATTGTGAGTTCGCTGTGTATCTTGAGTTTAATGATTGTTCATGAAAAAATTACCTTGAGGTATTAGGATCCAATGGGATTAAGGCCATGTGTTGTTTGGTTTAATTTAGGATGTTGGCAAAACAGGAAGTAGTAGTAATTGTGGTTCTTCAGTTCCTGTGTTGTGAATAAGGGGAGACAACTCTTTTGAGTTCTTCAATAAAAGCTGCTGATAAACCCCAAATTATAAAATTGTCATTTTAGCTTCATTTGCATTATCTTTTTTATATAATTGTTTGTTAATTTAACTTTCAGATTTTAACACTTTATTTATATTATTTTCTAATTATATAAATTTGCATAGACAATTGCATTTCAGATTGTTATATTATAAATAATAAAGATGATGGTAATAACAACAATAGTAAAAATGATATTTAAAGAGTATAAGTTTTTGCTTGAAGTGATGAATCTATGGTATCCTTATATTTGTGTGAGTCCATCCATGAAGAATGAGGTAGAAAAGGGAAGTTTGATCAACGAGGAGTTTGTATATTAAGTTGTGTTTGGAATTTTTCAATAAAGAGATTCTCCTTGTTAATTCTCTCCTGTGTGGTGATGCCGTCTTTACATTGGTAGAAGGGGAATATATAGAATTTGGGGTTTAAGTCTTTAGCGCATGAGTCTATGTGGCCACTCAGTGGAATTTGTCGGTATTCCGGGAGATTTATTTGTTCTTTATGCACCGCTACTCGTTTACGTAACGGGAGACTCGTTTGTCCAACATAATTATGTTGGCAACCAGCGCATGTGAGAACGTAGATAAGGTTCTCGGAGGAACAGGAGAAGTTAGTCTTGATTTTAAACTTCGTACCTTGTTTGAAGGTAAATTCAGAACCTTCAAGTAGGAGGGGGCATGTCCCGCAGTTTGGGCGTGCACATTTTTTTACTGCTGGGGATGGATGTGGTGTGTGAAGTTTGGCATTTGTCAAGAGTTTTTTTAAAGATTTGTGTTGCCTTTTACATTTGAGGATTTTGTGTGTATTTATAATGTTTTTCATTTTGGGGTCTGTTGACAGTAGACTGAGGTTTTGTATGATTGTGGTGTATGCTTCGATATTTTTGGGGTTGTGGGTGGAAATGTATGGAAGTATTTTGAGGTTGTGTGTGGTGTTAGGTTGGGTAGTTTTCAGTGTAATGTTATCTAGTCCTTTGGCGCGTTTTATTCCATACTCTATAAGGGTGGAGGGATATTGGCGTTGTAATAGTGTTTTTTGAGGTTTGAAGGCGTATTTCTCGTGTTTTTGGATCCGAGACAATGGTGCATACCCTTTTAGCCAATTTGAAAGGGATATTTGTCTTGGTGTGTTTTGGGTGGCATGAACTAAAGAGGAGGTATTGTTGTGAGTCTGTGGGTTTGTGGTAGATGTCTGTTATGATTTGGTTCTTAGGTGTTTTTATAATTAGGAGATCAAGGAATGGTAGATGATGTTTGCTTAATTCCATAGTGAATTGGATGTTGGGATGTATGTTGTTTAGTATGGTTTTGAATTCCAGGAGTTTTTCATAAGGTTCTTTCCATATGATGAAACAATCATAAGAAGCCTTGTCAAATATCAACAATGGGGACGATTCATTGATCAGAAATAAAAGCAACTTCCTACCATCAAAAGGGACAAATAAAACACTGGACGATTTTTGCAAACACATCCAGAGTCTCCCATTTACCCCAAGCAAAACCACGGTAAAATCTAATTTCAGTAAGGAAGAATGGAAAAACCTACGTGACATACAACTGGATAAAAACTTTACCATTAAAGAAGCTGATAAAGGGAGCGCTGTGGTCCTTATGGACACGGAATTTCATAAACACCTAGTACTTTCCATGCTTAACAATAACAGTTTCTATGAGGTTATTAACAACTATAAACAGCAAAAAACAATCAGAAACCTCACCACACTCATACGCTAACACGGTCATGGACTCACAGAAAATGAAAGGGATTATATCACCAATTTCAAATGCAAGCCCAGCCTTTTTTATGGCCTTCCTAAAATCCATAAAAACAAATACATCACCGAAGCCTGCAAACTCTCCACTGACATCCACATCAACATCAAAGCACCGGAGGACCTAAAACTAAGGCCCATCGTGGCTGGCACCTCCTGTGAAACACACCGCCTGAGTAATTTCCTAGACATCCTTTTGAAACCTTTCCTTACCCACATCAAAAGTTTCATTAGGGATGATCTGGAGATGCTCAAACACCTCCCGAAAACAGTTAACGAGGAGGCGCTCCTGGTATCTTTTGATGTCATCAACCTCTACACCAAAATCCCACATGAATATGGTATAGAGGCAATTGACTTCTGGCTAGAAAAACACCCAGAGACATTCCCTGACCGCATTAACAAGACTTTTATTACAGAATCTCTCAAGTTCATTCTGACCAACAATTTTTTTCTCTTCGACGACACACACTACCGTCAAAAATGTGGTATTGCGATGGGTACCAAGGCTGCACCAGTCCTTGCGAACCTTATAATGGGTTTCTTCGAACTATCACTCTATGAAATATCACGCCAGAAATTTGGACATGTTTTCCACACCTACCTAAAGGAAAACTGGAAAAGGTATTTGGATGATTGTTTCATCATTTGGAAAGAACCTTATGAAAAACTCCTGGAATTCAAAACCATACTAAACAACATACATCCCAACATCCAATTCACTATGGAATTAAGCAAACATCATCTACCATTCCTTGATCTCCTAATTATAAAAACATCTAAGAACCAAATCATAACAGACATCTACCACAAACCCACAGACTCACAACAATACCTCCTCTTTAGTTCATGCCACCCAAACCACCAAGACAAATATCCCTTTCAATTTGGCTAAAAGGGTATGCACCATTGTCTCGGATCCAAAAACACGAGAAATACGCCTTCAAGACCTCAAAAAAACACTATTACAACGCCAATATCCCTCCACCCTTATAGAGTATGGAATAAAATGCGCCAAAGAACTAGATAACATTACACTGAAAACTACCCAACCTAACACCACAAACAACCTCAAAATACTTCCATACATTTCCACCCACAACCCCAAAAATATCGAAGCATACACCACAATCATACAAAACCTCAGTCTACTGTCAACAGACCCCAAAATGAAAAACATTATAAATACACACAAAATCCTCAAATGTAAAAGGCAACACAAATCTTTAAAAAAACTCTTGACAAATGCCAAACTTCACACACCACATCCATCCCCAGCAGTAAAAAAATGTGCACGCCCAAACTGCGGGACATGCCCCCTCCTACTTGAAGGTTCTGAATTTACCTTCAAACAAGGTACGAAGTTTAAAATCAAGACTAACTTCTCCTGTTCCTCCGAGAACCTTATCTACGTTCTCACATGCACTGGTTGCCAACATAATATGTTGGACAAACGAGTCTCCCGTTACGTAAACGAGTAGCGGTGCATAAAGAACAAATAAATCTCCCGGAATACCGACAAATTCCACTGAGTGGCCACATAGACTCATGCGCTAAAGACTTAAACCCCAAATTCTATATATTCCCCTTCTACCAATGTAAAGACGGCATCACCACACAGGAGAGAATTAACAAGGAGAATCTCTTTATTGAAAAATTCCAAACACAACTTAATATACAAACTCCTCGTTGATCAAACTTCCCTTTTCTACCTCATTCTTCATGGATGGACTCACACAAATATATAAGGATACCATAGATTCATCACTTCAAGCAAAAACTTATACTCTTTAAATATCATTTTTACTATTGTTGTTATTACCATCGTCTTTATTATTTATAATATAACAATCTGAAATGCAATTGTCTATGCAAATTTATATAATTAGAAAATATAATAATAAAGTGTTAAAATCTGAAAGTTAAATTAACAAACAATTATATAAAAAAGATAATGCAAATGAAGCTAAAATGACAATTTTATAATTTGGGGTTTATCAGCAGCTTTTATTGAAGAACTCAAAAGAGTTGTCTCCCCTTATTCACAACACAGGAACTGAAGAACCACAATTACTACTACTTCCTGTTTTGCCAACATCCTAAATTAAACCAAACAACACATGGCCTTAATCCCATTGGATCCTAATACCTCAAGGTAATTTTTTCATGAACAATCATTAAACTCAAGATACACAGCGAACTCACAATGTATCGGAGTACTTATTTCTTATTTTTTATACATATTTACTACTATTATTCTTTTGCAAAAAGCAATGCAACTTTTTTTCCCCTTTCTCATTTTTAAAAAACCTTTTCACCTAACTATTCTTGATAAGTCAAACTATGACGAAAACCGGTTTGAATAAATATATATTTCTATATTTTTTCATTTTCTCAATTCATTAAAATTTTCTTTCAATCGAGCATTCTGCATTTTTACAATTTTTCATTGCTTATCATTTCTCCACGTGCGGTCAACACAACCCCACCATTTATTGATCTCTCTATCTATATATATAAAGAGAGAGAGAGAGAGAAAGAGAGTATTGTAGTTCACTGGAAACATTGTGTATTGTTTATGGAATGTAAAGTGTCTGGAATGGCCCAACTGCAAAGAGGACTATAATAATTATTATAAATGATTTAATTATTCATAGACTCATATAATATTTCAGAATATAAATTCCTACTGATTTTAGTAACCGTTATAACATAGACTCCGTTACTTCCTTGCAATTTCTAAAGAAGGAATCTTTATATTCCGAAATATTAGACTCTAAATAATCAAATTATTTCTAACAGTTATTATAGTAAACTCTGCGTTGTTGTAACATTCCAGACACGTCACATTTTACACACACACATATCTTCATGTTTATATAGTGAAACATATACACGCAAATACACGCATACATACAGTCATTCACGTATGGTAACCGTTGGAATCACTCACGTGCTTCAATCATATATCTGCGTAATTTTATTATTATTATTATCATTATTATTTTTATTATTATTATATTATTATATTATTATATTTTATGATTATTATTATTATTATCATTATTATTTTTATATTATTATTATTATTATTATTATTATTATTATTATTATCATTATCATCATTATTATTATTTTTATTA
>NC_043011.1:66986046-67041046 GCF_006345805.1 Octopus sinensis | reverse complement strand
TCTGTGAACATCAAAGAACGGTATAAACACAGTTCTATACTAACAGCAAGAAGACATGCTTGAGTAATAACCACACCTCCCAAATAAAAACAAATAAACACAAAAAACTAGCCAGCTTAAACACCACTTACATTTCTTTGTGAACCTTTTTAATATTCCGTTAAAAAATTAAGCGCCACATCCAGTGACTGAATTTTCAAAAGCTGGAACAAATTTTGAACCTCTGACATTACATTGTCAAAGCAAACTATTACACACATGCACGCTTACACATACAGAATGTGCTGTGGAGTTCCTGACATTACAGGTGTCACGAAAAGCCTGCGTAGAAGCCCCACATTACGAGTTGCTTTAGAAGGCTTAGGAACAAAAACCCGAAGGATAGCTGCAATAAGTAAATGAATCTAATAGAATCTAATGAATTAGGCAATAATGAATTGATCCACCTGTGTTCTCTATAACTTAAAATTAGTAACTTTTCAGCACCCTTATACGCACAGACACACACATGCTTTCGAGTGCATATATAAATATATATATATATATATATATATTGCACAGACACACTCTCATACAGACACAGAGACACGCACACACAGAGACACACACAGGTATACACACACCACACATATGTATATATGAAATGAAAACAATGGCTGCACGATGGAAATAAAAGTCAATGAATATATTATAATTCTCACCGAATTAGTATTTCAAAATCATTTAAATGTTTGACATCTAAAACATCTGTATAAAGGTCTAATATATTCTTTGGCTTTTGGACAACGAAAAGACTTATGTGTAATAACATCACATACATCATATTTATATCTGTTTTAGTGAGTCAAAATAACATCTGTTAGCAGCGCTTATAAAGAGTTTAGAAAATGCCACGATATATATTTCTCCATGTAACCTTCTATTTAACACAAATAAGTATGACGAAATCTTGTATCTTTATCTTATTTTTCGTCGTCGGTGAGTAGCTACTTAATCATCATATTTCCAAATGAAATGGCCTTTCATTCACGCACGTATACACATACAAACACAGAGATACGTGCAGATACACATACACTCACACACATACACACAAGCTTATGCAAATATATTGATAGGTAGCCCGTTGATTCCCTTTTCTGAAAATTGTATGCTGGAGCACCGCCTATAGTCAAGCAAATCGACCCCAGGACTTATTTGTTGTAAGCCTAGTACTTATTCTATCGGTCTCTTTTGCCAAACCGCTAAGTTACGGGGACGTAAACACAGCAGCATCGGTTGTCAAGGGATGTTGGGGGGACAAATACAGACACAAAAGCATATACATGCACACACACACACCCACACGTACACACACACACACACCACACACACACACACACACACACACACACACACACACACACACACACACACACACATATATATATATATATATACGACGGGCTTCTTTCAGTTTCCGTCTACCAAATTCACTCACAAGGCTTTGGTCGGCCCGAGCCTATAGCAGAAGAAACTTGCTCAAGATGCCACGCAGTGGGACTGGACCCGGAACGATGTGGTTGGTAAGCAAGCTACTTACCACACAGTCACTCCTACCCCTATAGAATTCCACGCCTTAGGAATCTTAGTAACAGAAACCAGTGCACCTCTCATTTCTTGTATAAATGTGAATTTCTAATCTGGGTATGGAATCTCGTGTTTTCGAAGCAATCGTACGGGAGTACGTATGAATTCGTGTATGTATGAAATCCCTAGAATATCTATCTGTTCAACAAACTGGGAGCGGTAGACACTTATTATTATGGCCGGGTCACACTCCGGGCCGAAACAAACAATATCCCCCACGCTACTAGGTCCATCATCATTCCCGCTTCGATGTCCTGAATACATTCCGGTCCGGTATTTGCAATCGATTTGTCGATGTAAATGGGACGATGTTTACCTCTTCTTGCATCATCATGAACTGTGTTCCACAAAGTCTTATTTGGATGCTTTCATATCAGGGTGGCGCATGAAGCGATCACATGACCGCAGCCGAATTTGCTTGATGCTCTCGCTAATTTTCGGCACGTTTCAATGTCAGATTTAAGGTCATTCGTAGCTTCTTTGTGTAGTATCCATTTAGCCCGTTTGATAATTATTGTCAGTGCCATATCTCTCTGCCATATAATTGCACTCTTAGAAGTGAATTGTCATGTAGCTCCCCTACAACACGAACGTGCTCTACCCTACTACTTATCGCGTATCTTCACGCTCATCTGCTAGCTCCTTCCCTCAGCTTTTGGGCCAGAAAAGGCTCTATAGTGACATCGCTTGCGACGGTGGCACGCAAAAAGCACTCAGTACACGCTATAAAGTGATTGATATTATGACTTCATACGCTCATAGAAATCCTAAATGCAGATACTGGAACAAAATGCAGTTCTTGGTCCTTCAAATCTTACATGTCAAAACGTCCAACCCATGCCAGTGGGTAATATGGATGTGAGAAGTTGACGATTCACTATAGTCGCCCCAGTTGAAGTAACAAAGTGTCTATTTAATTGCGAGACATTCGCATTGGTGCTTCTTAGCGAATGATATGTTGTCGGAATTTTGCCTAATCTAGCTTATGACATAATCAGCGGTGAGTCTTTTATTACAGGGTAAAATAACGGCAGTGTTCCTAGTGGCACTGGCAAGACAGAATATGTGTGCTTAGAGGTGATCTCTGTAACCAGGGCCTATTATACCTTTATATACATTTTGTTTTGTTCTCTGAAGTGATTCCTTTCTCATTGTTTTGTTTAGATAGTAACACCGAGGATAACCGTCGAAAAGCATACATTCTGAACAAAGCAAGTTATTCTCTTCCGTTCCTTGAGGCTCTGCCAGCACACTGCTGTTTGTGTCATAATGCACACTTCTGCCGCGTAACGTCTTGTTGCTTGAGCTATAAGAAATGACGTGGACAGCATTCAGGATATATTTGCGGGAGACCTAAAATTATTATTAATATAGAGAAGTGTTTGTGAGGTACTATTATTTAAGGTATATTTTTGTAGGATCATTTTTACTTCTAGTTCTATTTTATTAGCGGGGAATAGTTTCCATAATTGTTCTTCTACAACTTGATGTTGGTGTTTCTGCGAAAGTATTTCTCGTCAAGGAAGTTAGTTTTAAACAAAAGCATCCTCCTGTGTGAACAGGTAAATTCTCGATATCCTACTGGGTGAGCGTTAACGTGCGATGTGCGAAAGTATCTAACCTGGAGCGTGTTCACTGGTGGAGGTATTCAGGAGAGTTTTCGTTGCTGACAAATTTGAAATGACATATTTTGATCGCCATGAGATCAGGTGTGATGACCTGGGGAAAGGGAGATAATTGATACGCAGAAGATCCTCCTACCGTCAATTGTTTCTCGCTATTGTACAACTTAAAGTAAGTAGAAAATCCATACCTAAAGGACAGGAGGCAATTTGTTTTATAAAAGGCTTTGAAACATCTTTTATATCTACTTAGAAGTCATTAGCTTGTCATTTAAATTATTATATGACATTTCAACCATGTTTCTGACAACAATACGCTAATATACACGACTGTGTCCCTCTTTTGTAGCAAATAAATATTATTTCTTGAGAACAGTGGAACATCTGGCTCAATATATATGTCTATTGTTATACAGTTCGGAAGCCCGATAATATTTATAACGCTACAAGCTTACTTTATCTTCATCAATAAAAAAAAGAAAAAAAGCATTCTCAAATATCCTTTATATTAAAGACTAGATCCATTCATGTTTGATTGTGTTTGACACGGTTTCTAATGTACATGACAGCAAGAAGCAGATACAATAATGGGGATTAAAGCAGCGCTGTTCTGAAAAGCATTCATTTACACGCACTTCTACATTTATAACATAGAATGCCATCGACGGCATGTCATCAGCTTTGTCTTTTTCATCAGAAAGTGACACACCTTGTAGCGTATATAGAGTAATCGCCAGTTAACACGTAGATTCAATAACACCGTCGATATCTCAGATAATTTAGGACTTTAAGTACAATTATCGATGCAAAATAAGGTACGTACACACAACACCCGGGTGTTGCTTTTGCTATGCTCTAAGGATGATGGAGATTTTGTTCCTTTGTTGTTGCATTTTTGCACACTGAAATTGTGCGGATGTCTGTTAACGTTGCACTACTTGATGCATTCTTTTAAGACCTGATTTTCTGTCTGCGGAACCAAAGATTATCAACGGCGATATTTTATTTTGTTGCTCTTACATTGTTCTTGGTATTCAGAATATTGAAAACGGTTATTCTGGAAATGCAATAATATCAGATTAACCTGATCCATGTCAGATCACAACACTTCAGGTTTCTAAGATGAAATGCAGTTATAAAGCATAACATATCTTGAATCTAGCATCTCCAGTTCTCATAGATATCTATATTCTATGATATATGTATATCAAAGTATGAACTACAGACATATTGTGCACGCTGAGCGAGATGTATAAAGAAGGATGTGACAGATATCGCCATAGAGAAATATCACACAGTTCAATAAAAGAATACGTAATCTAATTTCAGATGCGGAATATGAAAATTTGGAGAATGAATTCATTACACTTCAAAAGGGTGTTCATCTAAAACTTAAGTTCAAAACAACAAACCGGAAGTGTGGGACGTGAAGATAAAGTTTACTGCTTACCTAACAAAATATTTCAAAGATTAAGGCGAAATGCAGTCATGCTAATTATTTCCGAATACCAAACTGGAAATTACTTAAATTAAAGGAACAAGCACTTTTTTTTCACAAATATCGTCTTTGAAATTTAGAAGCTGCTGTCTTTGCATTGAGTAATCCCATAAAATTACAAATACTACTTTCAAGATCGCTATCAACGTAGCGAATCAATTGATTTTGCAACACAATCTGGTTTATTTGACTCCATCATTTTTTTACATTAACAATGCACATCCAGCCAATAAAATGTCTCTATGTTGTATGTAATTTGTATACAACAAAGAAAATCAAGTAAACTTTTATTTCTGACTTTGTCACATAATAACTTCTCCATAATATATCGGGTCATCCCGTTAATGATGTATTTCTCCATACTGCTTGTATTTTTCAAGATTAAGAGAAACAAATTCTTTTTGCAAACTAAAATATATACTGTTGTGTCTGGGGACAGTCATTTTCTTTTTGCGCCTTATAATGTAACACACTCACCGGTAAAATTTCCACTTTTTTCTTATTTTTATTTTCCTAAAATTTTCGTTGCGTCTTGCAACAAATTTTACCGGTGAGTGTGTTACATATTAAGGCACAAAAAGAAAATGACTCTCCCCAAACACAAAAAATATGCTTCAACACACGAACTCATAAAGAATCTTGCAAGCCAAATCCAAAAACGAACTAAAATATATTCTCTTTCAATATTCTACAATGCTCTTCCACATATCTGGCACAATTGCAAGGGACCCTCTTCCAAAATTCATTTGTCCGTGACGGAAAATAATCCTCCTTTACTCTACTGACTTCGTCTACAGAATTCATATTTTTCAGTCCAATTCATTTTGAAGATTGCGGAATAAATGATATTCAGATAGACCAACGTTCGGCGAATACGGTGGGTGGGGTATCGTTTCCCATTCAAACTGCACCAGCCTTTGGAATGTCATCCTAGCTGAATGTGGCCGAGCATTATCCTGTTGAAAGATCAATTTTCGTCTTGAAAGACGGTCATTTTCCTTATAGCGCTGACTTAGACCTCTCAAGCTGCTCGGAGTAGATCTCCTTTCTTATCATAAGTTCAAAGTGGACTAAAAATGTCACATTGTATCAAACAGATAACAACACCTTACGTGGGTGAAGACCTTCTTCAGCCTGGGTTGCCGGTGTTTCTCCTTTCCCGACCCTGTCTCCAGCTCAACATTTTACAGAGAACCCATTTTTCGTCAACAGGTACTATTCGATTAAAAAAACTGTTCATTCGTGACGCGGGCAGTTTGTAACTTTTTCGATGGCACGTAGGTGTCGATGAATATTTGAATGACCAAATCCAAGCTTCTATGCTAGTTCTTCAATGGGATTTTGTTACACCAGGTTTTTCAGGATGTCTTCGTCGAGCTCTACAGATCTTCTAGGTTGAGAGTCATTTGGTAGGCTGTAGTTTTTGGCTCGGAATTTCTTGATCCACCGTTGACACATGCTTATGCTTATTGTCCGATCCCCATATACGGCATTAATATTCCTCGCACTTTCCGTTGCGTTGTTGCCATTATTGAACTCATAAAGCAAAATATACTGAATATACTAATTTGTCACTTCCATTAGAGGTTTGAAAAAATACCTGTTAAAATTGAACTGCACTCTTCAAAACTTACACTAAGAATAAGTACAAGGTAAAATTACTTCCTGCTTTTATAGCAAGTTGACGCAGGTAGTTTATCCCGTTCCACCTCCGACTTTTAGTTTATGCAATTGAAGGAACCGTATTATTTATGGGATGACCAAATACTTAGAGGCTAAAATATTTTTCCTTTTATCTTTCACATTCTTCATCCATTAGAATGTGACCAGACTGGGGCACCGCTGTTAATGTTAGTCGAACAAATCGACCCCAGTTACTTCTTATATTCAAGCTTGGTACTTCTTTTATCGATCTTATTTGCTGAACCGCTGAGTTACTGACAAGTAAGTACACCAACACCGGTTGTTAAAAGATGATGGGGGAGAAACACCGGCAGGAAGGCGCCCAGGCGCAGGCACACACACACACACACACACACACACACACATGTACTATGAGTTTCTTTCGCTTTCCGTTAACCAAAACCACTTACAAGATTTTGGTAACCCGAGGGTAGGGTCGAAGACGGTTACCCAAGCTAACATGCAGTGGGACTGAAGCTAAACCGAGTGGTTGGGAAGCAGACTTCTTAACACACAGCCATATTTTATAATTTCTATCATTTGTCACTTCCATCTAAAAACAAAAATGCTTACAACGGTTTACAAAAATATTTACTATCTTCAGGTGTGGCAGTGTCACGTGACTGCACCTATTTGGCAGATGTGCTTTGTCCTGAGAGCAACATATCTTTTCGACAATTACAATCGAATTATGATTTCTGCAGGTATATCTTTTTATATATTTTCATCTATGGTTTTACCGTTTTTACGCACTTTACTAACAATGTTCTTTGCATACATTTTCCCCATATATATTATTGTCAATATTTAAATACTTTCTTATTACTTCTAACGAATTTCCTATCCTAATTTATTTAGTTCTAAGCATCTATATACTCTACGAAATAAATATGTACTTCATTTCGATGACCTTCAGGAAGCTAGAATATGCCGCATAGGCTCTCAGTTCTCTATAGACTGCTCATTATCGCAGAGGTAGCTTTAAGATAATTAATTTCATTTGTAATTCTAATTTCCTTGTCATTTAGTAATAAACACTACGCTCTGTACTTGCTTAAATTTTTATTTTAAAGCATATAAATTATTCTAACAAGGGATTATTAGTATTACAGGCCTAATAAATTACAAAGGTACATATTACTTTTTTATTCTTTTACTTGTTTCAGTCATGTGACTCGCCATGCAGGAGCACCGCCTTTAGTCGAGCAAATCGACCTCAGGACTTATTCTTTGTAGGCCTAGTACTTAATCTATCGGTCTCTTATACCGTACCGCTAAGTTACGGGGACGTAAACACACCAGCATCGCTTGTCAAGCGATGTTGGGGAGATAAACACAGACACACAAACATATACACATATATATCTATATATATATTTTTATATAGATATATACACGACGGGCTTCTTTCAGTTTCCATCTACCAAATCGACTCGTGAGGATTTGGTCGGCCGGGGCCACAGTAGAAGACTCTTGCGAAAGGTGCCACGCAGTGGGACTGAAACCGGAACCACGAGCCAATCCTACGCCTATATGTGTAGATGTATTGTCAATTATAGACCTATCACTCTGCATGTGACTTGCAGTTATCAGTCTAATAAGTGTGAAAACATGTGAGTGTAGCAAGCAATGAAGTAATGTTGAATGCTACGATCTGTTGTGCACAACGTATTTTTTTCTCAATTTGTAAATATAGGACCAACAGCTAAGGCCTATGCACTGCATTTTGGCTGAAATATGTAATAAATTGAATACGCTGCTTTACAAGATGAGTTGTACTTAATTTATAAGCCCATAAATCGAGTAAATCAAAATTGAGCTAGAAAGAATTTGACCTCAGAAAATAAGAATATATATTGACGGAAGGATTTGAATTTTATTGTGATTATACTTCCTGATCAATTCAAATTGTAGACGTTTAAGAACGCATGACCCGTGTATTGAAGCAATAACCGTTTGTTCCGAATTCTTCGATAAACTCTACCGGAAAAGGTGTGGGGTAAGAAATCCTTATTACTTCACTTACAATAAAAATTTGGTCATGCAGCAGAATTCTAAGCGGTAGAAATAAATTTAACAATCGTTAAAATAGATTCAATGGTATTTAAACCCTAAAATGTTTTTGCTAAAGTGAATGAGGAAAAATTAATAATCGCTTACGACAAACTGTTAAATACTATAAACAGACACCAGCGCTTTCTATTGGACTAATGGGTGTGTTTCAAACTCTTAGTTCTCTTCAGTTCTATGTGCCATTAAAGGTGAATCACACCCGATTATGAGAAATTGGTCAATATAACGTACGGACAGTGCATATTGGTCACCAGGGAGGGAATATCTCACGGCTACACACGCATTGCACTGATTGAAAGTAAACAGTATTTTTACTATTCCAAATATATATGACGGATGTTTGAACCAGTAAACGTATTTTCAATACACAGAGTCATGAAGAAAAAAATATAGCGTACGACGAAGAAGATGGCACAACACCATAGTCACCCCAGTGCGGCCTGTATATGGGGGAATTTCGCACTCCTTTGTTCTCTTCAGCGACAACAGGAAAAGAAGATCCCTTTATGTGACATCAGTCACTATTATTGACTGATATCGCGTATATTACATATAATATAATGTTCTTATCACTTGATGTTTCACGTTTATATCCTTATCCCATTGACATTTCGTTGAGCTGAATTATCGTTTTATAACGTAAATGACTACTTTTGTCAATATTAGAACTCCTGATTCTAACGAGACTTATATAGAATGATGATGGAAGGTAAATCAACCTGCAGTACTTGATGGTTCGATGTACGCCCCAGTCCCTCTCATTCGTATACTCTCCATGGTGAAATAATCCTCTGTCTTAAATCAGTTAAACTCCTCTGGTCTAAGTGAGACTTACGCATTTGGAATCTTACTTGTTCCATTCCGTCCAATCAGTGATTTTCATACAGTAACTACTTAAGGCAATTTAAACTGAAAGACACGAAACTATGCATTTGTGTTTGTTAAATTCATATTGAATGTATTAGCCTTTCCTATCGTGTTACGTGTATTCCGCTTTAGGTCCGCTTCTAATTGAAACTACTTGTTGATAAAGCGATTTTGTGCATTAGGTACGGCTTTGTTGTAGACTTCTGTGGGTGGTAATACGTTCAGCACAGTTCCGCTTTTATATACATATATGTGATTCTCTTACATTCTATGTAAAAGGTCGCAGTCAAATACTTATTTTGAGCAATCTCAGCACAATATGACGAAACGCAATGTTCACTATCAGAGACACAAAATATTTTTTGTTCATTTTGCTTATACAATCTATTCCTTATATTTGTTATGTTGAACAAGACGTACTGGGATTGGATTTTTAACGTTCTTTTGTTTTGTACAATTATTTTCCGTTCTATGATACATTGAATTTTCTTTCGGATTTAAAATTCAAAATACATACGTAGGTTTATGTTTTTGTTTTCAGCATAGCCGTCGTTATAAAAACTCTAGAAATGAATATAGGGTACGTAACTCCTTTACATTATTTACAACTGCATTAGTGATTCAATGTGAATGATATCTCACATTTTAATATGATACTACTACAGTATTTTTATGATAGCTGTGAGACATTTGGCCGAATAATGGAAGTAAAATTACCATTCAATAATAAATTAACATCCAGCTCTACAAACAACCATCATCTTATAGGTTCCTAATATGGTCTGTTATTCATCGTAATTTATAATTGTACGCGGGAACATGAAATAATTCTCTTTAGGAACTGTAGGGCACATAAAGCTACATGTAATAACACGTAAATATTGGGTTGGAAAATTCTTTGGATAGAAAGCCACGAAGGCTGGATATCTACATTCCATTATTCATAGAAGGATGAAGTGTGCATCGATATTTACTGATCCAAAAAAGGATATATTATTTAATTAAATACGCCATATATGTTTGCATCGTTACAATTATTCTTACCATTATTAGGATATTATTGTGCTAAAATATTAATAATGAGTTGGTTCACGGATGAATTCCAATAAATATGTTGACGATAAAACATATATCCTGTATTCTCTGCAATAGATGATCTCCAGTATTGTAGTAACACATTGATATAAGCGTCTTCTGCTATTATGAGAGGCTATTAAGGATTAATATAGCTTTATTAACTTACATGGCAATAATTTCCTGCATTATAAACAGAACGCCGCTTTAATACAAATTCATAAGAACTGCGTAAACGGGAAAGCTTCATTAAGATTGTTCACATATAAGTAGACTCACAATTTGACAATGGATATTAATAAAATACTTCAATCATACCCGAAAAATCATTAGTCATTCCTGCGTTAATAATATGAGAGGATCGTAATATGTAAGACTAGCAGTATCGCCCGGCGTTGCTCGGGTTTGTAAGGGAAATAACTATAAAGCAATTTTAGAGAGTTATAGCCAAAAAATAGCAAAAAAATGGAAAAAAAAAATGATGGTAAATTTTTTTTTTCGAGAGTTAAAAAGGTGGAGTTGCGCCCTAGACAGTTTGTGGTTTGTGTTTCTGATTCTCGACCCCATGTCGAATTTATCGATTTTTTTCAGAACTGGGGGAACTTTTCAAAATTTTCGCTGCGTTAGCTTTGAATTATGACATTGGGCTATGTGTGTGTCAAGTTTCATCAGAATCGGTTGAAAGCCGTGGTCAGGGTGAGGGTACAACCTAACAGACACACAGAAACACACAGAGACAAACTGCCGTTTATATAGAGAGAGATGTCACTGAAATAGCAGATGCGATGTCAACGTAGTGCACTTACATCAATATAGTTTAGATGCAACGTTAATTCAAAAATAATAATCAATATGAAAGTATATGGAGTAAAAATAGATTGTTTATTGTACATTAAATACCTGTAAATATCGATGTTTGAATTAATATATTTCTTTTCTCTTTACAGATCAGTTTTCAATCAATATTTGCGACTGCGTTTGTGCTGATGTTATTGCAAATATATAAATATTAATGTTGGAATAAATATACGTTATATATATTTAATAGGTTTTTTTGTGAAACAATAAATTCTATACATCTTCCATTGCACATATTACTGATCATATCTTGAAATGACTCCTATAAATTGATATTTGATGGTTTTAATACGACGTTGAAAACATCATTCCTTCGTTTATTGAAGTTTAGCAACGTCAAGTGAGCATTTAAATGGGAAACCTTTAGAGGTGCAAGGCCGACAGTGTGTTTTAAAAATTTGCTTTTCAGGCAGATGTTTCCGGTTCAGTCTGCATGGCATCTTGGCTATAGACATATACTATAGTCCCAGGATGACTAAACCGTTTAAATAAAATTAATATAGAAACTCACCACATCACTCTATCCCTTCCCCTCTCTCTCTCTTCCTCTCTCTCTCCATCCCTCTCTCTCTCTCTCTCTTCTTCACTCTCTCCTCCACACACACACACATATATATATAAGAAAAGGCTATTTGCCAACGTAACATCGTCCCTTCCAGGACATTCACGTTATGTTGCCAAAT
The DNA here is from genome assembly GCF_006345805.1 of Octopus sinensis. Classification (NCBI taxonomy): domain Eukaryota; kingdom Metazoa; phylum Mollusca; class Cephalopoda; order Octopoda; family Octopodidae; genus Octopus; species Octopus sinensis. The sequence continues at coordinate 67,029,059 of NC_043011.1, read as the reverse complement.
AGCCTTTACCTTGCAGAACTGTTACTGAATATCTCCTATTGAGAGATTTAGGAATAATAATGTTTTAATTTTATTAGATCAGTAACTGTGTGTCACTTTGAAAACTATATATTCGAACGGTGAATTCAACAACGTCACCTATCCAAGCAGTTACTCTGTGCTGATAAAGTTCAATAACCCGGAAACCGGTCTACAGATGTAATGCGGTAGATGGGAGTACTGAAATTCGTGCTCCAAAGCATATGGACACAGATATCGTGTCGTATAGACATGCTCATTATGTTGGCAAATAGCCTTTACTTTAAAAATCTGCTACTGTATACCTCTTAGAGATTCAGAAATAATATTTCTTTCTTTTTTGTTTTTATTTATTTCAGTCATTTGACTGCGGCCATGCTGGTGCACCGATTTAATGGAGCAAATCGACGCGATAACTTTTTCTGTGTAATGCCAAGTACTTATTCTATCGGTCTCTCTTGCCGAACCGCTAATTGACGGGGACGTAAACACACCAGCATCGGTTGTCAAGAGATGTTGGGTAGATACAGACACACAAACATATACATACATACATATATCTTTTACTCTTATATATATATATATATATATATATATATATATATATATATATATATATATATATATATATACAGTTGCGGCCAAAATGTCCAGAACGGCATTGTTTTCGCCAGAAAAATAGGTATACGTTTTTGTCAAAGTTGTTTTATATTCTATACCTTTCACAGAAAATAAATACAATATTAATTGTGATTGTCTGAGATTTTGGTGTAATTTGAGAGGATAATACAAAAGTTATCGATGAGTTAGTGATTTACTGCAAAACCTATGGCGGCCAAAAGGATCAGAACGGTTGCTTTTACTCCGTGTTTTAGTATATTTAATCGACGAACTCTAATGTTTTGAATTTATTTACGTGATGATTCGTTTACTAAACATTAGTAAGAATATCTGCAGTGTACTTTCTTAATATAATGCCACTTACTCCGTTACAAATTCGTCAGCAGATAATAAGCTTCGAAAGAAGGATAATTTAAGTATTGAATCTATTGCAAAGATTGTTAACAAGTCAAAAAGTGCTGTTCACGGTATTCTTATGGTCTACAATGATTGTGGCTCGTGTGAAGCTAGAACGTCTACAGGTAGGCCAAGAAAAACGACCAAGAGAGAAGATCGTGCTATGGTAAAGTTGGTGAAAAAGGACAGATTTAAAACTCCTGCTGCTGTTTCTCGGAAAATGAGCATTGTATTGAAGAAAACTTTATCTCGAAAAACTGTGTCTCGTCGTTTAGTTGAACATGACCTACAAGCAAGAGCACCTGCAGTAAAGCCACTGATCATCTCCAAGAATAAGAAGTGTCGTCTTACCTTTGCAACCGAACATGTGTTGTGGTCTCAAGAAAAATGGCAAACGGTGCATTTCCGTGATGAATCTTAGTTTATGTTATATGGCTCAGATGGGAAAAGGTACGTTCGTCGAAAAGTAGGTGAAAAATTGTCGCCTAAATGCCTTAAGACTAGTGTTAAATTCGGTGGAAGAAGTGTCATGGTTTGGCGGATGATATCTGGAGATGGAGTGGGCCCTTGTAAAAGATCATGTGTTGCCTGTGCTGAGAAATTCAACCAAGCGACCACCCATATTGATGCAGGACAATGCTCCATGTCGCAAGGCTAAGGTGGTCATGAACTTCCTCAAGGCTGAAAAGGTTGTTGTTATGGATTGGCCTGCTCAAAGCTCAGATCTCAATCCTATTGAAAATCTGTGGAATATTCTAGGAGAACGTTCGAAAGCCAGAAATCCTAAAACAACCAAGCAATTATGGAAAGCCCTTCAGGAAGAATGGAATAAGATCACCCAGCAAGAAATTGAAAATTTAATTTCCTCATGCAGTCGAAGATGTCAAAGTGTGATTGAAGCTAAAGGGCTTCACACTAAATATTAAATAATTTCAGTATTCTCTGTCATTTTTGATTATTTTGTTATTTTTTCAACCGTTCTGATCCTTTTGGCCGCTATAGGTTTTGCAGTAAATCATTAAATCATCCATAACTTTTGTATTATCCGCTTAATACCAAATAACATTGTATTCATTGTCCGTGAAAATTATAGAATATAAAACAACTTCGATAAAAAATTATACCTACTTTTCTGACGAAAACATTGTCGTTCTGAACATTTTGGCCGCAACTGTATATATATGTATATATATATATATATATATATATATATATATATATATATATATATATTATCAAAAAAAGCAACAAGAATGGATCCGGTAATTTAGTACAATTGTTTCATACTATAACATTTTATTAAAGCTGTAAATATTACAGCAGATATAATATGTCAAGTAATCTTCAGCTAATTTCATATAGGTTTTCCAATAATATAAAGTTCTCAAATCAATTAGTAACATCCTAGAGAAGGTAAATATACTGATAAAGATGTAGATATGAATTTCAGGAACATGAAGTAGGATGCCAAACAGACCAAAATTAAGTTCACAACTAACTGTTGTAATAAAAATTTCCTTAGTTATAAGAATGGTAGTAAGGGCAGGTTAAGGAATCAAGTTAGTTGAAGAAAAGAAGGCGAAAAAATTTAGGAGATGTAAAAAGACAAAACAGATTGACACTAGAACAAAGGGTCAATCTATTTCTGTGGTGACAGAAGATTTAGGTCAGTGTGGGTGGAACACTAAATTCTTAGGAGACTGTGAAGCTGACCAGACCTTACTTTCAAATGAAAGCCATCAGAATTTATAGCAGGAATTTAGGGAAGGGAGAGATACGGAAAGCTGTAAAAGGGGTTTAAGTTAGCAGCAGAGAAAGATACATTAAGGAAATCAAGGTTAACCCTAACCTTGATTTCCTTAATGTATCTTTATGTATGTATGTATGCATGTATGCATGTATGTATGTATGTATGTATGTATGTATGTATGTATGTATGTATGTATGTATGTATGTATGTATGTATGTATGTATGTATGTATGTATGTATGTATGTATGTATATGATGTAGCGATATAATCTAACGATAAAAGAAATCAACAGTATGTGTGCCCTTCTCAGTGTATGTGTGTGTGTTTGTTGTTGTCCTCTCAACTATTGACAGCTGTTTTTATTTTGTTTATGACTCTGCAAATTATCGCTTCGTTTAAATCCTGCAACAAGAGGAGAACCAGATTTAAATTAAGTTAATTGGTTCGGTTTGATCGACGAAACATGCAAGCTGAGGCTGCAGCTTGACTGCAGTTCAATGTCTGAAACAAGTATGAAAAAAAAAAAAAGAAAACGCCTGCCTTAAAACTTACATTTTTCTGTTATACAATTTTGCGTATTTAGCTCTATTGTATCACTGGTATTTCATTTTACTTGCGGAGTCTGGATATTACAGTAATTTCCATGGTATTTACATGCCATATAGACTAATAAGGTTAAATCCATTATTAGTCCATTGAGTAACACTGGTGTCCCTTAATGAATTATTGCGTAGTTTGTCACGGTTTTCATCGAAATCTACTGGGGCCACACAAGCACATCCAGCCTCTCAATGAGGCAGTAGGAGAATCCCAAGTACATGATAAGGAAATAGCGGCTCTTTGAATGCTTTGGAAGCAGACAAAATGTTGTGTTGGAAGGATAGTTATCATTCTCTGGCTCCTTGCAATGACTGTGGTGCTGTATTCTTGAAGTCATTTTCCTGTTTAAGCACCAAAGGATCAACATAATTTTAAACATCTTCCTCTCCTCTTCTCTGCATCTATTTTCTCTCTTTTGCTCTCTCTCTCTCTCTCTCTCTTGTTTATTTCTTGTAGTGACCGTCTAAGTTTGTTCTTTCATCTCTTTTTCTCTCATCTTTCCATTTTCTACTATAAAGTATGCTCGTAATTTTAAACTAATACTGCCGAAGTTTTGGTTCTCATCTCTACCTCATCTTCGCATCTTTTTCGTTTTTGTGTTATATATATATATATTCTTTTATTCTTTTATTCTTTTATACCTTTCAGTCGTTTGAGTGCGGCCATGCCGGAGCGTCGCCATAACGGTTTTTTAGTCGCAGAAAATCGACCCAGGACTTATTCTTTGTCATTCTAGTACTTATTCTAGTACTTATTTTAGCGGTGTCTTAAGCCGAACCACCCAGTTACTGGACATAAACACTTCCCCATCGGTTGTCTTGTGATGGTCGGGGAGCGGGAAAGGACACAGACACAAGGACACATGCACACATGCACACATGAATATATATACGTATATATATATATATATATATATATATATATATATATATATCTTTCTCTCTCTCTCTCTCTCTCTCTATATATATATATATATATATTTTTTTTTTGTACTCGTTTCAGTCATTTGACTGCGGCCATGCTGGAGCACCGCCTTTAGAGTGGTGAAAGAGTACAGCAGGGATCACCACCATCCCCTGCCGGAGCCTCGTGGAGCTTTTAGGTGTTTTCGCTCAATAAACACACACAACGCCCGGTCTGGGAATCGAAACCGCGATCCTCCGACCGCAAGTCCGCTGCCCTAACCACTGGGCCATATATATATATACGACGGACGTCTTTCAGTGTCCATCTACCAAATCCACTCACAAGGCTTTGGTCGGCCTGAGACTATAGTAGTAGGCACTTGCCGAAGATTCCACATATACAGTTATGTATATAAAACAGGAAGTGACAGTCGGTGACTGTAAATTGATTTTACCAATTTCATCCCTTCAAACGCCAAATTAAATTCCATTCTTATTCCTGTAATGATATTAAATATCTAGCAAAACCAGAATTGGTATTTCTGCGCTTACTTTGCCACAATAAACTTGACATATCTCAACAAGACCGAGTTTCAAATGACATTCGTCAGGAAAATGTAGATTGTTCTATAAAATTACTTTCTGCATTTAAGCTTGATAACATTTCGAGTGAACAAATATGATGTGATTTCCGCAGTAAAAGCGTTAATGCATCTGAACGTCTGATGTTCAGAATAGTTGTAGATAGTTAGTTAGTTAGTTAGTTAATTTTGGGGCTCAAAAAGCAAAAAGCAAGGCCATGTAGGGGGACATGGAGTTATGTACAGGGTGGTGTTCATGTAAAGAGTTCAGGCCACTTGAGGTCAAGGGAGACTTTGAACCGAGCGGTCGTCGGCATCTTCACCATCTCTTCTGGCAGCTTATTCCACGGATACGCTACCCAGACGGAGAATGCCCCTCTCCTTCGATTGAGATGAAGTCGTCGCAGATAGAGCTTTTCGGAATGACCCCGTAACCGACGCCCTGCAGCAGGAGTGAAGAACAGCTCTTTCGAGAGGTTACACTTTCCGCTTATGATGTTGTGAGCAAGAATGAGATATCCACGGCGTCGTCGTTTTCCTAGAGAATAAAGGTCGAGAGTCTTCAGCCTTTCTTCATAAGACAAATCTAGAGACCAAGAACCATGCGGGTAGCCAGCTTCTGGACTCTTTCGGGATGCTGTATGTCTTTGAGGAGATAAGGAGAAGAGGCTTGAATCCCGTACTCCAATATGGGTCTCACCAGCGTGACATAGAGCGGTAGGAATATGGCTGCTGTGAGCATTCCGAATGACCGCCGAATCACAAACAGAACTCCGTGTGCTTTGTTGTCAGCATGAACGCACTGGGCCGAAGGCGAAAAGGAAGACTCCACCAAGATACCCAGGTCCTTTACCTGGTCGGTCCTCTCCAGCAGCAGACGACCCGGCTCGAAATCAAGTTTAGTTGCAGGAGGAGAGCCAACAGGCAGATGACAGCACTTTGACACGTTCAGACACAGGTCCCATTCGTTAGACCATTTCCAAATTAGGTGGAGGCATCGACGAAGATCCTCTATATCGCTGCGAGGAGCGACCAGTTTGACATCGTCGGCAAATAGAAGGGTGTGTTGCGTGAGGTCGTCGGGCAAGTCATTTATGAAGACTAAGAACAATAAGGGCCCAAGCGCTGAACCTTGAGGCACGCCACTACTCGCCTGGAGACGTCGGATCGCGAACCATTAACTTGGACTTGGAAGGAGCGATCTGAGATGACAGGAGCTCGCAGATGACAGGAGCCAACGCTTTGATAAACCGTGGGTGCATGCCGTGAGGGACGTGACCCTTGTTGACATCGAGGCCTTGAATAGCGCGTTCGACTTCGTCCCGCGTGATGATCAATCGACGCATTGGAAGTACCGATCTATCAAATGCAGGGGATTCACGACCATCATCTTGTTTGAAAATAGTTGAAAAAGCCTCGGCAAATAATTGACTCTGTTTACAAGGGTCTTCAATCGATACGACTGTTGAGTCTACCAACGTTGCAATTTGGTTGTTCAAGCGGAAATTCCGTTGGACATGGGCAAAGAAAGTTTTTGTGTTGCTCTTGGCTTTTGCCGCGATTTTGTATTCATATCTGAAGCGTTCTTCCTTTTCAATTTTCATAGCTCGGTCTCATTGAGCTTTGTACACCTCAAAAGCTGCAGTCGAATCCAGATTTTTGAATTCCGCCCAAGCAATATCTCTGAGTCGAAGTTCTCGTTTAACCTTCTTCGTCACCCAGGGCTTGTGTTTCTTCTTCTTAGAAAGCCCAACGGGAACTGCCTGGTCAGTCAACCAGATTAAATATGCTTTGAGGGATGACCATAGTTCGTCAACTGAGGACAACGTCATCAGGGATCGCCAGTCCAGAAGCGCGGAAGCCTCGGTTAGAATTTCAAGATTACTTGCTGAGAAGACTCTACGTTGTAGCGAAGTAGTCGTGGGCGTAGAAAAATTTGTGTGCATGACGAACTTCAGGACCGCATGATCACTCTTGGTAAGAGGGGCGCACACAGATACGTCTGACACTGATCTTGGATAGCGGGAGAATACCAGATCCAGCATAGATGGCTGCTGCCCAGACCGATGCCTTGTTGGATATTCAACATGTTGCGATAGAAAACAATCTTCAGCCACGTCAAGGGCCTGGCCCAACCGGGAAGATGATGTACAAATTGATGCGGGCCAATCGATCGTGGGAGCGTTGAGGTCTCCTAATATCAAACAGACATGAGAAGCTGAAACGAATCTTATCGCTTCGAGTAAATGCGCATTGTCCTGGGTGTCGGCAAGAGGCGGCCTGTAGACAGCCAACACGGGCAGGCAAAACCCGGATAGGCTCAGCTTGCAATAGACTGCATCGCATTTTGTTGTAGGTTGAGCATTAGTGGGTAGAATACCGCTGGACGGTTTGAGATCAGAGTTAACATACACAGCAACACCTCCACCTCGCCTTTTTTCTCTGTCACATCTGAAGAGGGCGTAGCCCTGTAGGTGGATTTCTGAGTCCTTTACTGCTGGAGTCAGCCAGGTCTCGGTGCTATCACATCAGGGGAATCACGCATGGCCAATGTAAATAGTTCTCTGAACTTTGGAAATAAGGAGCACGAGTTGGTATAGACGATGTTGAGCTGTGAAGTTTGAGGGGCGGGAGTTGGGGAAAAAGCAGAATAAGGGGTATCAGAGATGGCATCATTGACGGGGGGTATCTACTTTACTTCGATTCGCCCTCAATTAACTTTCCCTGTCAGCACTACAGCATGGGACCAGAGGTAGGACTTGATTATTTGTCCATCTTGGATGCGTAAACCCTTTTCTCCCATCAGTTTTCTCATCTTCAGTTCGTATATTAGGTTTCTCCGGCGAATTCTCTCTCTCATTGAGTATTCCTCGCGAAAACTCATATTGGAGTCCTCCGAGGCATGCATCTGAGCTCTGTTCAGAAAGGTTGAAGCCTCCTGATCGGAAGAAAAGATTACTCTTATTGGGCGTGGTCTAGTGTCTGAGGTTCAGTTTGCTTGGAATCTTCCTAGCCGAGCGACCTTATGGATACTGACATTTTCGTTGACAAAGAACATTTCTCCAACTAAAACGGAAACAAAATTTATGTCTTCTTTTAGGAAGTTTATGCCTGTATCACAGGTGGATTCAGCTTTACCATAAATGATTGCTGATCTTGAGTGGGCAAAATGACCTTTCTGTTCTCTACTATGAGCTGCGGCATTCGATTCTTCGTTGGATGATTTCGAAAGGGTGGTTTCATAGCCATCGGACTTATGTCGGCCTTTGGGGTCGATTGGAATGGGTTTATTGGTCATAACTTTCCCGCCTGGTTTGGAACTGCACTGCCTCTTCTTCGGTTTGGGGGAGCACCACTCCCCAGATGAACTCACATCAAGATCGTTTAGAATTGGTTGAGCAATGGCATTAATGGGAAGGACAAGTGAGGGAGAATCCAAACAGATTTTATCGTGAGCAGGTTTCGTAGCTAAATCTTCCCTACTGGAGTTTTGACTACGTTTTTGGGAGAACAACGGTCTTCAGGTGGGTTTGAGTCTACGCTCCTCAATTCAGGTTGGGGAACCTCCGGGACCGAAAAGGCAGATGAGGAAGAATCCACACAGGAACGATCATGTGCGGAAACGACCGCCGGTTCCTTCGCCTTCTTTGGCCGCTTCGATTTTGTTCCCTTCGGTTTGGACGTCTCCAGGGAAGAAATCAATGGTGGCTCTGCGTCAATAGGAGACTGTTTATTCAGTAAATGAGCAACAACAGACTTTAGGTGCTCTACCTCTTGTTTGAGCAACAGCAACTGCTCGTTGAGATGACCGTTGGTAGGACCATCATCCTAATGAGAAGCCCTTCTCGCAGATCTCAGTTTCGATTTGTAGGTAGCTGACATGATAGATGGTCGGCCAAAAACAATCTTCTATGGGCTCTAGGACAAATCTGAGTTTAAAGCAGGAACAAAAACAGCTGCAATCCTTGTTGGTGCAGGCAAGAGCAGACAAAATCTGAGAGAGTTTGGGCTGAACCGAATCAGAATCCAAGATTGAAAGCAGACGGTGAAACGAGTCAGGAACCCTTCCTAGTTATCTGAAGCAGCTTTAGGATAAGGAATAGTAGGTCCAACTTTAGAATATTGATATGTATGTAAAATGTTCCACACGGTTAAATATCATTTGATGTGCCATTTAGTACTTCAATATTTACGTCTGCGTATGTTTGTATATGTGTGAATACTGTGTTTATGTGCGAGAAGGCACATGTTTTTGTCTATCGTTAATTTAATTTAATTTGTTCTCACGTTTTTCCCTTTAAACTTCTTTTTAAGTAATTTATACGCTGGAGGGAGGGCTGAAAGTTTGTTTTTACTGTAAATTCTCTTTTCTCCCAACAAAGAAAAAGAAAGGGATTTTTCATCGGTGCCACCGGTATAATTCAGACACGGGGAAAAACATCTCGGTGTCATCGTCAACTTGTATGTTTCTAATTGTAGCAGTAGTAGTAGCAGCAGTAAATTCTGGTAGCAGCAGTAGTAGTAGCTGTAGCAGCAACTACTGCTTTCGTAAAGTGAGATGAAGAACGATCGGTGAAAGAGAGTTCAAATGTTGTCGATGGAACTTGCGAACAGTGACATTGACTTTGAGAAAAATTAAGGAGGGGCCGACTATAAAGAGTATGTTTTCTTTTTTTTTCTTCTTATTCTCCACGTGTTTATTTCTGTGATTGCAATAAAAAGTATGTTTGCATATTTCGGGTAGTCAAGAAGAAAGTAAAGGTTAGCAGGTGCTTACGTCCATAATTTTAGCGTGCATTTAATTGTGATGTTACAATAAAGGCAATTTTTACATAATCCGATACTCAAGGATATGTAATAGCACTGGATACGTGGAATGAGCAAGTGTATGGTGAGGAATACGTCGACATGTAGTGAATACGTTCACGTGTTCTGCAACTACATGTTTTCTGTATATCCTTTTATTTCTTTGTTTCGCCGGCAACAAAGCTGTATCACGACATTATCAACCTAAGTTGAAAGTAACTCACACAAATATTGCACACAATTGAAAGAAAACATTTCGAAAACTAATTTGTGACATTTTGCTGCTCTAAATTACCTTCATTATTTCTACAAGCGACAATGAATGAAATATTCACGTGATATTTCATTTATGTTTGAGTTCTGAATCGGCAACCGTTTACTTAATAATATAAAATGATTTATGGCTAAAGTAATGACCTCCATTAAAACAACTATGTATCCTAATAAATGTATGTTGTTGTCTAAATATGATAAATGTTTTTTGCAGTAGTTCATATGTTTCAATGCCAAATCTTTAACTGGGAAATTTAAAAAAATTGCGTTGTATATTCAGACACCGACTATTTACTGGTCCCAGTGGATTTGATTGTAGCAAGAATTTATGATTTAGAGAAGCATAAAACTAAATTTAATATAATTAAACTAATATCATCAACTTTTGAAGCGTAATAGTTAATAATTATGTAATTATACAGTAAACATTTTCCATTTTGTACATTGTTACTGAAGCATCCTAAACTTTATTTCATTATTTCTTATTATAAAGTGTTTAACACAAATACCAACATTTTTTGTATGATATTTCAAGTTGTTTGCTGGGGAAGACTAGCAAGATTATTACGGTGTGTATTGCAGGTTTTACTTAAACATTATTGGATGCAATTAATTAGACGTTTGGCTTAGAGGGCAGCCATGTTTGAGATAAGGTGTAAGGTTTACTACTCATGCTCTCTTATGTTACTCGTCTTCTCACATGTCCTTTCTACTGAGGCACATGGGCGAAATAAAGATTTACATTGTTATCTACACATATCTGTATTCTTTGCAGTTTTCACAGAAAAAAAAATCTGTTGAACGCCTTCCACCTTTCACGTAGCACAAGAAAAGTTTTGTAGAACAAATTTGATATTGATACATTATATTCTTAATATAAAATAATTTTATATTCCTTTGTATACAATATTTTGTTAATACTTTTTAAAATAGGGTTTACGAGAATCAGAAAAAAAATCTTGATAGTCAAGTCTACATAGATATACACACATACACAGTAATGTGTGTGTCTGTATTATTAATATTAGTAATACTAGCTGCTGACATAGACGCATGGCCAACACCTTTGAGGGGAGAGGCTACTCGGTTCCTAGTACCCCAGCACGTGACGGGCAATTCATTGGTTCCCGAAATAGAATAAATGGCAAAGTTGATATCAGTAGGATTTGAACTCAGACCGTAAAGAACCAGAAAACAAATACACTAGAATAATTTTTAGCAGCACTCCATCTTGCACTCTTTGCCAGTCATATTTGATATGACTGTCTAAGTCAATATAAATTGGTAGAAACCTTTATTTCAGAATGAAAAATATATTATTTCTGGAAAGACCTGCTTAGATTACGTGACATATTATATCGCATGACGCAAAGTCTCTGGGGGTGAAGCTACGATATTTTATGCCATGGAGCTGACATATGTGTGTTTGAAAAGAGCAGAGGTTATGAATTTTTGAATGCTTTCATAATATTCTTGGCTTACGTTGTCATCTTGAAAAGGGGACTTTCAAATAATGCTAATAAGTAAAATGTAACTTACATGAAACCAGACATTATATAATATATTGTACATGAGCGAAATTTTTATTCCTGCGCGTGTCAAAGTTTCTTTAGCAGTGGGATGTGTTGCCAATAATATCATATTGCAGGCACTGGCTTTGCTGCATTCATTCAAAACTAATCGTTGCAACACGCGATACTTAATAACAATTAAGATCATATCGCTTGTAACATCACTCTTTCGCAAAGAAGACTGTTGTTGATTTTACGAACTTCAAATACATGGACGTTATTTTACCGTACGTTTTCCGATGTTGCCACCATTGTTCATTGTGTAGTAGGTTTGAAATGTTAATATTCCACTCTGCTTTTGGTACGAAACCTGGTACTTATTGCATCAACCTGGAGAGGACAAAAGGCAAAGACGACCTCGGTGGAATTTGAACTCAGAAATTAAAACGAACGGAATGCTGTCAACGCAATTACGTAAATGATTATAGCATATTATAGCATAAAATTATTTGTATAAGTGTGTGTACATCTATCTATCTATCTACGCATAAACACACATGCATACACACACACAGATATATATATATATATATTATATATAAATGTATATATATATATATATATATATTATATATATATATATAAATGTATATATATATATATATATATATATATGTATATATATAAATGTATATATATATATATATATAATATATATATATATATATATATATATTATATATATATATATATATATATATATAATATATATATATATATATAAATGTATATATATATATATATATCAGTTTACGTAAGTACTATTTGCAAGAGAAAAAATCCAGGCACATGAATAATAACAATATAATAACTGAATTGCAATAAAGCAGAAGAAGAACAGAACATGCGCAGTTTCTGAATAATTTGTTTCTCATCAGAAATAAGAGAAAGGGAAATGGGAAGGGATTAGAAGTGAAGAGAAAGTGAGATATGATGAATGCACTTGAAACACAAACCTGTATGGAGAAACAAAATCTGACCTAAGCTGTTCTCCGATGGCATACGTTTTCAGTCACTCGGTTGGTGTACGTGAAATTCTTTTAGGAACGGGGAGCTTAGTTAACTGAGTCGTTACGAATATATACATATAAACGAACCGTTGCTTGGTGAGTAATTATCCTACCTACCATTCTCCACAACGCGAAAATAACCAGGTGGAGACGGAGAAGGCCCCTTTAATTTCTTTGTTATAAAATAAATAATAAAACAGTGGTAAAACTATATAGAGTAAACCTCATCGGAAGAGTAATAAGAAAACTCAACAATCTAATAATTATGTTAAATGGAAAGCAATGTACCATAAGAAAAAGCCTGACGGAGAGAGGGGTGAACTACACAAGTATTCATATCAATGCTTCTACTGCTAACCAACCAAAATAAACTCGATAGTTTTAAACCTAATTTAATCAATTTAAATAGACTGAGAGATCGTGATACTACACTAATTCATTTCAAATACAGTCCGTAATTACTTGATAGCTTTAAAACATTACGTCAAAGCTCACACTTCCACGAAAAATAATATTATTGAAAGAAATCAGAAACACCATTACACACTGAAAATTCAGGAACGCAATCACACACACACACACATACACAAAGGGAAAGAGAGTAAGAGAGAAAGAGACTAATACTAAGGAGTATGTGTATACATATGCATCCATATATACATACATGCATATATACATATATATATATATGTATAATATATATATATACACATACACACAACCACACACACACATTTATATATATATATATATATATATATATATATATATATATATATATATATATATATAATGTCCGTAGCCACTTCAACATTGCTGTGCGTTCGAACGGACTTTACTGCAATTTTTTATCCGCGAGAGGACATCTGCACTCACTGGTTAACGATGCACAGCTGCACCCGAGATATTGCGAGCAGGGGAGCGAACCCCTACAAAATTCTAGCGGCGAGGCGAGCAGGCCAGCCTGGTTTCTGGATATTTCTGTCTATGTCTCGTACTGTTCTATATATGTGTGTGCTGGCGCAGGTTGGCGAGACCTCCGTCAAGGGGTAGAAAACATATTTTGTGTACGTGTGTGCGTTTGATCGTTCGGCTGTCAGTGGTTAAGCCGCTCTACACAATGGCTACTGCAGTAAGAACCGTTGGGTGGCAGAAAAAAATATATTATGTTTTATGTGTGCGTGTGTTTGTCTGAACCTGCCTTGTCAAGGAAACCCCCGTCGTCAAAAAACAAAGCCCCGTTTATCTTACAGGAGTAATTCCCCTTGCAGTGGTTAATCGTAATTATCTTAAAGGCTATTTCAGAATTTGTTACCAAGGGCTATGGGTGCATGTATTATTTATAAACGCTATTTAAAAGCCAGATAAGTGTAACGCCGCCAATGGGGGCATCGAAAAGCCGACTGTAAAAGTCCGTTTACCATCCGGCATCTGGCGAACAAAATATGGAAGAGTTCGGAGACACAAAGGTTGCACTTCCTTCTGCCCCTATCAAATGGGAGGGCCAGCGACAAAATTGACCATTCCAGCCTGTAGCTTGAGTTCGTATCCTTCAATCGCCATATTAGCTTGCTGAGTCCCGTGGTCTGGCGTTTGTTCATGTCCCGAAAAGTTGCGTAATGATTGGAGATTCGCAAAGCCAATCTTGACGATGAGGCCCCTACATAAGTGTAGACATCTGAGTCCGTGTAAACCTTGCATTGGTAGACGGCGTTTCTGATCTTGGAGTTCGCCGACGTGAATCTTATTCTACACACCCTCACCCGCAGGAATGACCGCTGCCTGACCCGTTAAAATCTTCAACCACCGGTTCTCAACATACACTGATAAATAGTTTTGCCATGGGCTCTTAGGAGCCTAGTTCGATTTGTTTTGCTCCGCCTCTGTTCTGTTTTTGTTTTTTCAAACGCATTTCCTATTTCTTCCTGAAGAGAAAGACACAATATGGTCTCATTATTCAATCGGATTTTGGTAAATTGTGCCTTTCGAAACACGTGTAGAATGAAATAAAACGATTTCTGTTCAATCTTCGTTCAGCTCCATTTCTTCAATTCACCAATAATATTTTAATGTCAATTATCCGCACCAACGCACGGTTGCAACACCATATGGTTGTACCTCCAACCGTGCTGTCTTCTGCTGTGATTTTTGCTACCGAGGTATCGGTTAAACTTTTGAATAATCTGCTACAAGATTATTCATCTTTCTATTTCAAAAAATATGTATATATATATATATATATATATACATATATATATATATATATATATATATATATTATATATAGTACGTACAGATATAAACGTATACATATACACACATATATATATATATGTAGGTGTATATGGTGGTGTAAATTTACATATAGAATAGATTAAGTACAAGAGTAAAGTACATTAAGTACAATAGAACCTTTTTACGGCAATAAAAAATGTAGACGAATTCTTCCACTGTAAGAATGTGAATGAAAAAGGACTAAGGCTCTTTACGAGCCATTTTACAAGTTGTTGGGAAACTTAACTAACTGGGAAAAGTTCTGCCAGTAACCTCTATTTTTATTTTCTCCGTATGTCAGTATGAGAGAAAGGAGGTTGCATGCTTTCCTCTTAAACCCAGAAAAAGGTTTTTAAGATTTTAATGTTTACAGATGATGCAAGCATCTATGCAGCACGCTCCAAAGAAATTCAATTATTATCTACAAAGCAATCATGACACTTTCTTGCTGGCAACAGCTATGAAGATTGCAAATAATACAATATATTAAATTATGTTTGACAACAAATGTGGTTTAATCTGGTCAAATCAACCAAATATTTATCTTAATCTCGCGGGGTTTTGCAGTGATATACTGTGCAGGATTAATTTTGCGAGTTGTATAGATAAAGAGTAAAATGTAATGAAAGTTATACACATCTACATAAATATAAGTCATATAATATAAGTATCATGCATATATACATATACATATACATATATATATATATATATATATATATAATATATATATATATATATATATATATATATATATATATATTATATATATATATATATGTTTCCACATATTCTGCATTTGTCGCTATAGGTAGTTTTGTCTATTCTGCACTTCATATAATTCGTCATTATGGTTGGTACCTGAGTTGCTCATATGAGTGCTTCTGTTTCTATCTTCAGGTCACTCTACCTCATCTATAGCCACCGGTTCTCTGTAATTGTCTTGGCGTTCACATCTCTTCCAAACTGACCGCACCTTTTCTTTTCCTTCAATGCGTTTTCCTTTTTGTTCATTATAATATTATTAATATTATTATTATTATTATTATTATTATTATTATTATTATTATTATTATTGAGTGAGAGAGCAGTGCATGCCATCAAAGTGACACAGGGGTAAAATATTCGAAGCCCTGATAGGGGTACACCAGGCACATGCATCACATATATGCGCGATATTGTTATCTCATATCAAGATTAACAGCGCATGATTTTGCAGGTGTGGCCCAGTTAGAATTGTCTGCAGGTCGAGTAACCTCAAAAGGTCATTGAATATGGGTTGTTTAAGTATGTTGAATAAAACACCCATGTTTTCACATGTGAATTATCCAAACTTCCAAGAATCCCTTTCAGCACAGGGTTATGATGCTCCCCCATCACTTCTGCACGTGATCAGAGATGCACATATCGTCAGCCACTAAGGGGCATGCTCAAATGGTTATGGTCAAGCAACTGACAAGCATATCTGTGGTACTGAGCAGAATATTTCCCGTAGCCCATCTTTTATACCAAGACAAAACAATATACATGATAACACTTCCAATCAGTTCAGATGAGAAGCCACGACAGCCATTATTATATTTATAAGCCATGGATTATATTTATTATTTATTTTTAATCTGCATGTTTCTTACAATCATTCACCCAGACATGCCAACGTCCTAGGGTGAGGGAATTATAAGAGATGTTACAGGTATGACTGAAAGTTTGAGGAGGGGAAGTGTCAGGGGTCGTAGCAATATAGTTCTGTGTAATACAATACGTATTTAAATTGACAGGTTTTTACTTAGGATGTGGGCAGCACTTGTCTGCACAATCTTTGGATTTCTCTGATACATGGTTCTCCTGAGATAGCATCGAGATGATTCGAGCATCCCTTTCTTATCATACCTAGGACACCCACATTAACAGGAACAGTTCTCGGTTTAGGATGCCACATCTTTTGTATATCAATTTCCAGGTCCTTATATTTACTTAAATTGTCAAATTCTTTTACAAATATCTTTTTATCAGTGGGAAGACTTATATATATTAATCTACAAGTATTTTCGTATCTCTCTTTAATGACTATGTATGGTCGATTAGCCTGGAACGTTCTGTCGGGGTTGACTGAAAAATCCCAGAGGATAGTGACATTTTTATCATTAGCGACTGGCTCACGATGATGTTCATACCTGTCGGTGGGTGTTGTTGTTGTTATTATTATTATTATTATTATTGTTGTTGCTGTTGTTGTTGTAGTTGTTGCTGCTGTTATTATTATTAAATATATGTGTGTATGGATGTATGTATATGTATTGTTTAAAGTCATAAAAATTAGAAATTTCGAATATTTCGGTTTAATGGCTGAATTCAAAGAAGCTAAAATAGTAGTGAACACAGCATAAATATTGGAATTTAACGCAAAACCCAACACTTGGAAGACATCAGACGCTGCCTTCAAATTCTTCTAACACAAATGCTTTTCAAACAAGTATTTAAACGCCATTATTTACCGCAATTTATCCTCTAGCCGAAACGAATCATTCAGACACACGGACAGACACGGAGACACGCGTTCACTCACATTTGTATGCAGGTATGCATAAATATGAAGTAATTTACCCCTATGTAAAAACGATCGATAAATCAGACATACTTTATGATTATGTAACGTTTGTTTATATTATACTCTTCGTTTCGTCCCTTTCGTATTTAGTATAGGATGTGATTAATAAATTCAAGTAATAGAAATCGGTTAAAACAATTTTAGTTGCGCAATAGAAGCATTACGTGATTACGTATTTCATGAGACTTAGAATCGTGCAATTATTTTAAAAGCTTTTCTCAAACAGTGTATGAATGTGATCAGAATAAATTTGTTTGGCGTCGAGGTAGAACGACTGAAAGCAATTATTTAGATGCACATATTCTAGCCCAGCCAGACGTTCTAATAAACCACCAATAAGTAACAGAAATAATGCCTATACACACTCACACACATGAGCACGCATGCACATGCACACACACACAAACTCAAACACACATATATATATACACACATACATATAAATATATATATACACACACATACATATAGATATATATATACTCAATAATAATAAAGGGTAAAATTAATTAAAAATTTTACCAAGTAGTTCGGTATGTTAAAATAACCTTTATCGATAACCTGATACAAAAATTCTATAATTATAAGCATAATTATAATAAGGGTTCAGCAAATTCCTTCACCACATACAGAAATTTAGAAATAGCAGTTAAATGCTATTCTTCTACGATAAGATATTTCCCAGATATCTCTTATGGTAGAGGGATAGTATTTAACTGCTATTTCTAAATTTCGGCATGTGATGAAGCAATTTGTTGAACCCTAATTATAATTATGCTTATAATTATAGATTATATATATATATATACGTATATATATATATATATATATATATATATATATATATATATATATATATATATATATATATATATATATATATATATATATATATAATATATATATATATATATATATATATTATATATATATATATATATATATATATATATACATATATATATATATATATATATACATATGAGGAGACCCTTGGTGTGGTAAATGACCATGGCATAAATTTCTATGCATTTGTATCCCTGTATGTTTGTATATCATATGAGATATAAATACTTATGTATCTACACATCAGAG
Organism: Octopus sinensis; assembly: GCF_006345805.1. Lineage (NCBI taxonomy): Eukaryota > Metazoa > Mollusca > Cephalopoda > Octopoda > Octopodidae > Octopus > Octopus sinensis. The sequence goes on along the minus strand of NC_043011.1, from coordinate 67,010,550 downwards.
ATGGTATATCTAATAATATAGAATTTAACGTTTGCAATAATAGAATTTCATCTGTCGGAAGTTATTTACTTTGGAAATAGTTTAAGAGTTATCCAGAAGGAAAATGCTATGACCTGCGACTTGCAGTAGCAACTTATAGAGGTAGGAATGGTTTGGAACTCTTTGTGTCTTTAAAAATACCAGGTGCATAACCTCACATCACGATTAATGCATTTACCAAACGTTTTTCCAAACATCATGTACCTTAATTATATAAAAAATATGTTATCAATCAGAAAGAGCAAGTTACCTATCGATCACTCAGGTAGGGAGATACATAGAGAGAGAAAATCAGAAAGGAAATCACCTCCCATACTGAGATTATGAGTAAGAATCATGAAGGCAAATGGAGTTAGAAACACTGAACACATCGACATATAACTCGTATAACTGATGACAAAATTACCATCATTAGATTTATATTAATTATAATCTGTATAACGCTATAACTGTAGTATCCCTACATGTAAAGATTGCCATCCTCCGGCCACAAAGGCAAAGTGATATATTGATGATATCCGTTCACCTCTTGTACTTTCCAAATGTCGACGTGTGTCCCAAACAAGAAAAGGTATGTCATTTTGAATTGTGTTACAATTATTCAGTGACCTAACACTGTTCTGACTTACTTTACATCTACATTATTTACGGCATTTAGTGTCAGACGTTTCAACCAACATCATTAGCCATCATTACACCAATGCCATGATATGTTTTCTTATATAAACATTAGTGAAGGCATATCTAAATATTTTGTTATTAATATAAACGAGCCTGCCAATTCGAAAACTAACATTAGAAAAAGATATATCATAACTACAATACTTTATAATTGCTTGTGCGGTGTGGTGGAGGTCAGGCGGCTCTCAATTGACCAACCGTGAGGAAGATAATGACAATTTTAAATTCACAAACTCCGGTGCAGCGCCACCCGGGCCCACGCCTGTGCCGCAGAAATCGCACAACCCCCAACAAACCAACCGTAAAAAAAAGAAAAAAAGCCCACCTTATATGCTCATCGAGATAAACAACTTATAGCAATTATAGACTCTTACATATTACATATTGGTATAGTAAAAACTCAAACTAGTGCCCTAAGATATGATGCGCATATACATCTTACACCTATAAAAGACTCTGTGGGGTTCCGAATACCATGCATATATCAGAATAACTATATATTTTTGTATATTTTTCCAGTCGGGACAGAAACAATCAATGTAGAACACATACATGGAGATACAAAAGTTATAAAATATAAATTGTAAGGACCAATAGTACAGTTCTATATAGATGAATGCTAAAAGGTTACTGGTAGAAGAATTAGATGTTATTTAAATCTAGAGAAAGTGTACGCCAATTTGTGAAGGCAAAAAAAATTTCGCTCATTAATGCTGTTAATAATGGGTTGGCCGGCTTTGATGATGAAGAACATTTCATTGATACATAAAGAGCATTTTTATTTCTACTATTGTATACAGGTGCAGATGTTAGTATTTCCCAATCTAATTTTAAATCTATGTTCTTACTCTTGAGTTCCCAGATATACGTACTTAACCCCGTAGAGTTCATCCTATTTTTATTTTTAAAGTATATCTATGATAGTTTAGCCGTTGTTTTATACTATTTTTAGTTATCAATATACACCCTGCTATTCTATTTTGTATTTACAGTGCATTGGTAAACCACCTCTCTCCTCAGGCATTTATTACCAAACACACATTGATTCTTGCTTCTGCAATTGCAGCCATTAATCGATTGAGGAGATTTAACCCTGGCAGAAATCTGCGTAGCCCTATTTCTGTTGATATTATTGCACTTATTTTCACTACTACCCATATTTATCTTTCTATCATTATAGAAGCAATCCAATTTCTTGTTATTGAAGGAGGAGATGATGGTGGCTAGATTATTCGTGTTACTATATCCTATTCTAATAATTCTATTGTTAATTATTTGGCTAAATTTATTCTTACCCTTAGTAAATAGTCTATATATTACTTTATGTATAGTTCTGACTATATCCGTTTTAATCTGCATTGCATATGGTATTATTAGCCATAGTGTATCGTCATCACTATGTGGATTACCCCTCAAGTTGTTATTCTTAAGTCGAAAAACTGAGACATTGAATGTGGAACACATATATATGTTTACTAATTTATATTATTTATTTATATCATTATGTATATGTATATTTTTATATGTATAAGAGTATGAGTATATTCACTCATATGTATATGTATATGTTGTATTATGGGCATGCACCCACACCCATGTGGGTATATATGTAGACTGATTTATATTACATAATCTCCGAAGAGGCCTTATGATAATTTTGTAAATGTCTCATTTATATCTATATATTGACCAACCATAAAGGGCTAATATTGGTAAAATGAGACATACTTATCTACATGGCCGAAACAGCTGTAAGATGTAATCTATACTAATATTTATATTTACTTATATTTATTTTCTCTTTTATATATATTCTACTTATTATACAACATTACTCTTTTATGTACACTTTTTTATGTACATTCCTTTATGTACACTGATTTGTTCTGCTTTTTATATTTAACCCTACAGTCTCTTATGTGGTGGTTTAATAAAGTATGTGATTGAGTATTATCTGGTAATTGATATTTGATTTAGATGTATTTCTCCATTTTCTTATCCCGTATTAGTAATTTGTGGTAAACCATTTTACCTTTGCCCATATAATACAGTAAATAAATTGATTGCATCGCAATCATTAACATTTATGTATTAACTTTGTTGGGTACTTCACTAGCAGTATATTGGATATATGTTATCCCATGGAGGGTTGCATTTACAACCCCTATCTCAATTTGTATATATGTATATATATATATATATATATATATATAATATATATATATATATATATATGTATGTATGTATGCATGTATGTATGTATATGCATGTGACTTTATTCTCACGCCACCGTTTGACAGCCGTTGTTGTGCTTACGTACCCGTAACTGAGCGGCCTATCCTAAGACATAGCCAGAATAAGTAATAAGCTTTTAAAAAATAAGTATTGGGATAGATCGGTTGGACTAAAATTCTGCAAGGCGGCGCCCGAGCATGGCGGCTGTCTAATCACTGAAACAATATAAAAGAATAAAAGAGAAAAACTAAAAAGAATATCGAATTCCTGTTTTGTACTCATTTGGTACCATGGAATATATATTCAGTTGAAAGTCCTATATGTTTTATCTCAGAACATTTTGGAGGCTACAGCATGTGTAGAATTTCAATTTTACATTTAAATGCACAAATACATACACACATGCGTAACTACGATGCAATGATTAAATCAAAGATTACACCGAGCATCACTGCATTATTATTCCTGAAATGTGAAGACGTTCCCTTCTCTTTCTCTGTATGCTGTGCTTTTGAAATAATAAAGTAATAGCAGTGAAATATAATTTCCATATGAACGAGTTTGCTTTGTAAAACATGGATGATGCATCTCCGCTAAATCTAAAATGTACATCAATTGACACTTAACGACATTGCGAACCCACATCAACGACATCCTCGCAATCTTGCAATAGTATTATTATGTAGTATATTATATAATATCTAAATGGAAAGAGAACATACTTGAATGATTGTCCTTGTCGGTAAAACTAAGATATCATAATACTCTAATAAAAGTAATATATACGCATTTAATAGGCGCAGGCGTAGCTCTGTGGTAAGAAGCTTACTTCTCAACCACATGATTCTGGGTTCGGTACAACTGCGTGGCACATTGGGAAAGTGTCCTCTACTATAGCCTCAGACTGACCAAAGCCCTGTGAGTGGATTTGGTAGAGGGAAACTGGAAGAAGCCCGTCGTATGTGAATATATTTGTGTATTTGTGGGTTTTTCTCTCCAGCATCGCTTGCCAACCGATGCGGGTGTGTTTATATCCTTGTAAATCAGCGCTTCGGCAAATAGAACAATAGTAAAAGGCTTACATAGAATAAATCCTGCTGTGGATTTCTTCGTCTAACACGCTTTAAGACTCTCCTCCAGCATGTCCGCAGTCAAATGACAGAAACAGATAAAAGGATATCTTTGTGAAAATAAACGTTATGTTTTTCTTTATTTTTCGATAACATATACTGATATAACAAACAACATTGTCGAAACCAAAGTTAACATCAATGGAATTTGAACTCAGAACGTAACGACGGGCGAAAAGCTGCTAGGCATTCTTTCCAACGTGCTAACGTTTCTTATTTCTTTATTGCCCACAAGGGGACAAACAAGGACCGACAATGGAATTAAGTCGATTACATCAACCCCAATGCGTAACTGGTACTTATTTAATCGCTCCCGTAGGGATGAAAGGCAAAGTCGACCTCAGCGGAATTTGAACTCGGAACGTAGCGGCAGATAAAATACCACTAAGCATTTAGCCCGGCACGCTACGTTTCTTAGTTCTTTATTGCACACAAGGGGCCAAACATAGAGGGGACAAATAAGAACAGACAAAGGGATTAAGTCGAATGCATCGACCCCAGTGCTTAACTGGTACTTATTTAATCGACCCTGAAACGATGAAAGGCACATTCGACCTCGGCGGAATTTTAACTCAGAATGTAGCGGCAGATGAAATACCTATTTCTTTATTACCCACAAGGGGCTAAACTCAGAGAGGACAAACAAGGACAGACAAACGGATTAAGTCGATTACATCGGCCACCAGTGCGTAACTGGTACTAATTTATTGACCCCGAAAGTATGAAAGGCAAAGTCGACCTCGGAGTAATTTGAACTCAGAACGTATCGGCAGACGAAATACCTATTTCTTTACTACCCACAAGGGGCTAAACACAGAGAGGACAAACAAGGACAGACAAACGGATTAAGTCGATTATATCGACCCCAGTGTCTAACTGGTACTTATTTAGTCGACCCCGAAAGGATGAAAGGCAAAGTTGACCTCGGCGGAATTTGAACTCAGACCTTAGCGGCAGACGAAATACCGCTAAGCATTTCGCTCGGCGTGCTAATGTTCCTGCCAGCTCGCCGTGTTGTATACATTGAAAGTACTGACGTGTCATAAGTATGATTACATGTCACTTCAACATGTTGTTCAAATTATTAAAAATGTCAGAATAAAACGTAATAATATATTTTGTACACGTAATGTATATAAACTTTTAGAGAAGGCAAATATTTACCACTGAATACTTGTTTAAACAAGTTTATATTAAGAAATTCATTAAAGCACCAGACGTTGAAATTAGCAAAAAAGACTTATGAAAGTAAAAGCAATAAAATTATCTGTGTTTATTACAAAGCGACAATATAATAATATGTAAATTATTTCTTTAGTTTCTTTAGAACTATTATCTAAGATGTAGACTTGTTTAAGTTTTACGCATTATGACAATTTCTACATTAATTTTCTTTCTGTAAAGTGATCTTTCTGAATAGCTACCTTTTTTCGGGAACTGCAACTATTCGATGTATTAGAAATGTAGTTCTAAGGTTTCATGAGCATTTCGCGTCATTCATAGGGGATTCTATGTTTTGAGATTCAATTATCGTTTGTATCAATAATTCACTATCAAATAATAGGTATCTATGTTTACGCTGGATTTGCGTCATACAGAATGTACTATACAGAGTTTTTGGTGAATGTACTATAGGCAAAATAAACAAAGATAAGTAGGTTCCTCGCCTTATATGATGTGTGTAGCTTTTTCCAATGTATTGCGCCAGTCTTCTGCAAGTTTCAAGATTTCATCTTGTCTGATAAATGTCGTAGATCGTTATTGGTAAGTGATATACGTTTGGACAGTCAAACCATAATCTATCAATATTTTCTTTCTATCTATCTATCTATCTATCTATCTATCTATCTATCTATCTATCTATCTATCTATCTATCTATCTATCTATCTATCTATCTGTCTATCTGTCTATCTATCTATCTATCTATCTATCTATCTATCTATCTATCTATCTATATCTATCTATCTATCTATCTATCTGTCTATCTATCTAAATGTGTATTACAAATACACACACGTGTACGTAAGTATACAGATACACATATCTATACACACACACATGTTTAATAAAAGAGATTGAATATGGAAGATGCGAGTATCTTTATTGATCGCTTAAATTGTGTCCACCCATCTAGCATCTATTCGTCGCGGGTGGGACTCTGAACATCTCATTCAGGTGTATCCCTCGGCATAGAAGTGTTTCTTCAGGCGATTTTTACAGGAATCACTTTAAAATAAATTCTGTTTCACATGTGTTCTGCATGGTATTATTATACGGAAGTGGCAGATTAAGGTACATAGCTCAAAACCGTTAGAAGAACCAAAACAAATAACAGATTGAAAAAGAAAATACGCAATACAACAAAAACACAGAGCCTATTTTATTGAAATCACCCGACAAAGACACATCTACACCGAGGGATACAGCTAAACCAGATGTTCAGAGTTACACCCGCGATGGATTGATGCTAGATGGGTCGAAATAATTGTAGTGATCAATGAAGATTCCCGCATGTCCCTGTCCCGTCTGTCTCACTGAGAGGGTAAATTAGAAGTCACTTGTGCAAGGTGTCACACAAGGAACTGAACCCGAAACCATGTCGTTGGGATGCAAGCTTCTTATCACACAGCCACACCTACGCCTATATATATATCATATATATATATATATATATATATATATATAATATATATATATATATATATATATATATATATATATATATATATATTATATATATATATATATGTTTGTGTGTGTGTGTGTGTATATACATTTACATTTATGTTTATATTTTATATTTCGAAACGGCTAGAATGAATTTAGTGAGGTTAAAGAATAACCTTTAGAAGGTGAATGTCACGAATAGACTGGGTTATATATAAAGGACAAGCAAATATGAATTTTGATATTAAATGTTAATACTAAATGCATATATCTATAATATTCGCAACCTGGTGACCAGCTATTTGTCACACTCCCATAAATGTCGTGGCTCAATTCTTATCCCGGGCAGTGCGTTCGGTTCTTGTGCAACGTCCTTCATTTCATAATTGATGAACAGGAGCACAAACCGAATTATTCTGCCGCTAGCTCTCCGTCCAGCTTTCGCGATAGATGGAGGGCAGAAGGGTTTTTCTATGTTTCACCGCAACAGTATAAGCCCCAAATCACCAAAACCAATAAGCAAAAGCTACCAAGCGACGGAATTCTCTGTAAAAACAATTCAGTTTTAAAATCAATGATTAGTAAATCTTTTTAGAATTGTACATAGTTTTTCAAATTCTATGCGGAAAATGTCTCCGTCAGTCTTTTCCTTGCAAACAATCGATCAATTAATCAAAAAATGAATGAAACAACCAATCAACACACTCACACATGTTGCTATCTACGCAGGCGTGTATGCATGTATGTATGAATGTATGTATGTATGCATGCATTTATGTATGTAAGTATGTATGTAGATAAGTACACATGTATATGTGTAACATATAGACCCAACCTATTCCCTTTCGTTAGTAGTATTTTACATTTGTTTATAATGTAATTCATCATCTTAGGACGGCGAGCTGGCAGAAATGTTAGCAGGCCGGGCGAAATGCTTAGCAGTATTTCGTCTGCCGTTACGTTCTGAGTTCAAATTGCTCCGAGGTCGACTTTGACTTTCATACTTTCGAGGTCGATAAATTAAGTACCAGTTACGCACTGGGGTCGATGTAATCGATTTAATCCGTTTGTTTGTCCTTGTTTGTCCTCTCTGTGTTTAGCCCCTTGTGGGTAGTAAAGAAATAGGTATTTCGCCTGTCTTTATGTTCTGAGTTCAAATTTCCCCGAGGTCGACTTTTCTTTTCATTCTTTCGGTGGTCGATGAAATAAGGACCATTTTAGGACTAGGTTCGATCTAATGGACATAGCACCAATCCCGAAAGTTTTAGCCTTGTCCCCAAATTGGAATCCATTAATGTATTTGTCTACCTGTGTACTTTCTAAAAGGTAACAACAAACTGTTTATATTTTAAAGAGATAATTTACATTTAGGTGGCTTTTACCTGGCCGAATTTCTGGTGGTCAATTCCTGAGGATTTACAAACCTCGCAAACTATTAATAATGAAATGTTATCAAGGAAGATATATTCGCTGTTTGCTTTGTTCGTTACAAAGGGTGTGTGTATAGTCTCAGGTAATTCTTATCTCTACATTTCAATTTTCTATATATATCATAATTTTTTCCTATATTTTATGGTGTGCAGCAACATTTAAAACAGTTGCGTGCGCAAATTTATGGTGATCGATATTTTATTTTGCATACGATCAAAATGAGCTATTATTGAAATTATTTATTCCATACTTTGAAGTTTCAAATAACTTGATAAAGCTCGTCATATTTCCAATATATTTATATTAAAAACAATGCTTTTTCATGTTGCTATTAACAAAGTTTATGGAAGACACGGCAAGTGCCTCCGCTAAACAAATTCGTTCAGTCTCCTATGTAAACAGCACCTCTATGTCGATAGCAGTGTATTAGCGAAACGTTTAAAGACACTTCGAATGAAGAACGCATTTTCTTTATAAATTGACAACTTTTCCCTCAAAGCTAAACAAAAATCTTGACTCTACATTTTCTATTGAAAGTTGCAAACTATTTCACGCTTTCATTTAATGTGAGTCTGACTAATCGTTTTCTTTGTAACGTCTTTAAGAATCACACAACTTATATTTTTTTCCTCTTCATCTTATTTTAGCTTTCTTATTTTCTTGCGGCTTAATTTTTTATTTTCACTCATTTCCAACATTTTTCTTTCCGCTTTTGCCTCCTTCAAAATTTGCATTTTAACATAAGCGACTTTTACGCTAAGCCCCGGAGGGGTAACTACCTTTACCTCTGTATCTTCCTTATTAACATTCTGTTTTCTTTTTTCTTCCTTGCTTCTATTGTATCTCTTTCCATATTTCTATTAACGATATGTTTATTTCTATCCATATAACTACGTTTTTAGCGATTTCCCCAAATGGAATTTCTTTATTCAATGCTGGCTTGCAACTGTCTGGAAAATATTTTCGGCAGTATTTTGTTTTTATAGAATATACAATAAATTCTTCATTATGTTTCAACTTCATCCATTCAATTTCCTGGAGTAGTAAACAATACTAGTGTCATTTTAGAACCTTCGAACTAATCGACAATCTTCATGTAGTTTTGTAGGTTTTAAGTTCCAATTCAAAGGGAGCCAGCTTTCTATCGAATTGATACAAATGCTTGAGAAAATACGTGAGAGTTTGACAATGCAATTTACATGGTTGACGTTGGAAGGAGGAAAGAAGAACAATACAACGATGCCTTTAGTTCTTTTACTCTTTTACTTGTTTCGGAGATTTGACTGCGGTCAAGCTGGAGCACTGCCTTTAATCGAGCAAATCGACCCCAGGATTTATTCTTTGTAAGCTTAGTACTTATTCCATCGGTTCTTTTTTTACCTAAACTCTACGTTACAGTGACGTGAATACACCAGCATCGGTTGTCAAGCGATATTTTTTTGGGGGGGGAACACAGACACACAAACACACACACACACACCATATATATATACGACGGGTTTCTTTCAGTTTCCGTCTACCAAATCCACTCACAAGTCTTTGGTTGACCCGAGGCTATAGTTGAAGACACTTGCCAACGGTACCACGCAGTGGGACTGAACTTGGAAACATGTGGTTGGTAAACAAGCTACTTACCACGCCGCCACTCCTACGCCTATATAAACATTTTTGCGTTCTCAGTTCGTAAAGCTTCGAGGAAAAAAATGAACATGAATAACTTTAGATGACCTCTTTTTTAAGAATGGTGGGTAAGCGCCATAACCTAGCGTTTCGTCTTGCACTAATGTAACAAATCCATTTGCTCCAGAAGATAGCCTATCTCTCTTTCAGTCCATGCAGTTCTGTGCATCTCAGTCTGATCAGATTATACATGATGTTTTCTACTAATATTACATGAAACAGTTTGAAAAATTTTGGTGTGCATCTGTACTACGCCAGACAGATCAAAGCAATTAATTCCCAATATATTAGATGAAATGTAACTAATCTCTATCAATCTTCCTCTATGGCCCACCAGTTGATCTGGGTGTCATTTAAGATTTAATAGTCATCTCAGGATACTATGCGGCAGTAAGCATAACTCGCTGAACGAATGAAGTTTTGGTTTGCATTCCAATTACCATTCCATTTTAATCATCGCTGATTTATCACTGCTTTAATGCCACATAATACAGCCACCTTCGTGCGATGGAATTCAAATTCAAGTGATAAAAACTTTATCATATAACTATATTTATGGAGAATTAATATTTGGACTCTTTCTCCATACAGGATAAAGATGTTACCAAATTAGAGATTTTGATTACCAATAATAAATTAGGAAATAATTATTATTGTCTTTTATTGTCAATATATTTCCACCATACTAATGAATAATACGTATTCGTTATTATTGCACCTGCAATTTAAATACTATGTGGCACGTTGGAAATGAATCTAAAATATCTATGAGGTCTGATCAGTAAGTATTCGGACTGTTGCCATAGTAACAAAGCTAAAGCACGCAGAGTGAAATCGCTTGGCACAGGTTCACCTTGAACGTTGCTGTGCACGTGCACTACGTTTTCACGATATTGCTTACTTCCGCTGTTTACAGCAGTGCTTCGAATTCATAAAAAATAAAAGACGAAGATAGCTGGTGTAGATAACAAACAGATGTATTAGTATAAGGCTCGGGAAGTCAAAAAGTCTTTAACGGTTCGGGCTTAGGCTCTTGCACAGAAGGGAACAGAGAAAGAAACAAGGAGAGAAAACAAAGAATGTGTAGTGGCTAGCGATCTATCACACACATTGCATTAACTATTTAACTTCAAATATCTTAATTACGCCAGTCGACAACATTCAAACCTTTCTTCAAACACATGTTACATAACATATATATTAGTAATTGCTTCGTGTAAGACACCACAATATGAAAAGATTTTGAAGTGAGCAAAAAATTTCATGATGAAATATACTATGTTTATTTTGATTTTAATACCAGGTATGTATCGATATAATTTGTTCCTAAAGTCTCATCAATCCTGCACAGAATATAACGGATATATTGATTCCATTATATCATTTCTCTGTTTTATGAATATTTCTTCTCATATATGTAAGTAGTAGACTCATATTTTATTTGAATACTAGGATAATATCGAATTAAATCCGGATAATTTTGCTCTTTCATTTCACATCTCCATGTCCTACCTCTCATTTGTTTGCACATCCCAAGTGGATACTTTAGATATTCGTATACTTTTCCTTCTGTCGATTTTCGAGCCAGTTGCCAGTATAATTTTAATTCAACATGTCGTGGGTTTACTCTATTAATAATTGGAATGAGTGTTTTAATTTACCCTGCGATTTTACTCATAATTTCTACCAGAGATATTGTTGCATTTTGAAAAAATATTCGTACCTTCATATTCCAGCAATGGCAGAATGTGTAAACGTCTGTTGGACAGTGCGACACAATATGTAAGAGTCGATGATTTATTTTGTAGGTCCATTTTATCAAATGTTACCATTGGTTTTAGAATGTGTAAATCAACCAGAGAGTAGTGTAATTGTGGTTTCACTGTCGGTTGCAGCTGTGTTTTATTGGCTTTGCTACCAATGGCTACTTTTGAACTCGCTGAATACAGGAAGATACCTGGGCAACACGGTTTTAGCAATGGTGCGATTGAGGTTGTTTGTTGAGGAATAAGTTCGTATTATCACTTTTGTTTATAGCGTATTAGTAACAAGAGGATTAACAGTGTCAACGTTAAGCCCATTGCTCAACTCACAGAAATATCGAATATACAAGTGTCTGTGTAGTTGTTTCTCCCAGGAATCAGAGAGGATTCATAAAAAATTGAATAGATAAAAACCATTATCCAATGTCATCAACTACCTGATAAAGGTAGCAATATCTTCCAAATCAGACAAGAATTCTCAATTTGTAACTTAAAACGAAACATCGCATAACATCACAGCATCTAAATCAATAAGATAGATAGTGAAGAACCATGCTTTATGCAAAGTCTTGTGGTGGATTTGGTAGTCTGAAACTGAAAGCTCGTCGAGTAAGGAATGGTGGAATATGTTAACTAGCATTTTTTCTTTGAAATTAATATGAGAAGATACAACATAGAATTAGCCAATGATGACATAATCGGTTTGAATGAAAATGCGGCTCCCATGCTTGTAGTATTTCTTTTTTCACAGTCTCTTTCCACCTAGAGTTTATTACTGATATGCCTTTTTAATCGATCGTTGCATGATAGCGTCCATATTCCGTAGATAGCGATACATTTCCCCAGGCTATACTTCTGAAGATTTATTATTCGTTTTCAATCAAAGATTTTACAACACATCAACGTTTTGTTTTCAGGGAGTTGCTACAACGGAGAAACAGAAAAACTCCTGTGACACAGATGGAGTAAGCAATGCATTATTACCGATTTTGGTATTCATTATAACATTACAACTACTTTAATCTGAAGAATGCTATGTAAATCCCTGTGACGTCGATGAAGCATTTCTGTAGTAACCGCAACATTCTTTTCTGTCGCTGAAATTGTATGTGAAGCATTTTCGATACGGCTACGGTCACACTAGCTTGACAATAAAACACTAGTCAGCCTTCCAATTAACACCTCCCCAAAATGTTTCGGTATTATTACAAAGTAATTCCATTGCTATTGTTGCCATCGGCCAAATATACGTGGTTATTCAGCTTGTATTACAATCTCTGCCTCTCTCCTTCTCTCTCCGGATTTAAGATATGATCCACTAGCAGGAATATCAAAGCGGTTTACATGAAATACATGTGCTACATATGTAATATTTTTCACTGTTCATGTTAATATAAATTCTACATTATTGAAATACAATCCATAGATTCAATCCATAATAAATACAATCCAGAAATGTAAATTCTATAAAACTTTGAGTTACATAAAAAAACACATTCAAATTGGTTTTGGAAACGTAGGTAATGCACATTTTCTTCTCAATTCCCTGCACCCTTTCATTTATGATTGAATAATTATCAATCTCCTTTGCTAAACCACGACTTCTTAAGTGGTGGTTGTCTTATCGAAATCCCAATCTAATTAGATATGTGACAAGTTCCATAACATACTTGGTTAAATAACCTTTATCGAACGAGTGTCTATCGCTTTACGCCATCTATACCAGCCGTGTAGATGATTGATGCTTTCTAACTACCGGTTACAACAATTTTCGAAATGAACTAATCTCTCTTTAGATACGTGTTTGTTCGTGTGTGTATTTGTCCAACCCTATCACGTAGCCATTTTGTTTTCGGATTGTTTACGTCGCCACAAACTAGCGGTTAGGGAAATGTGCAAGGCATAAGTACACATTACAATATGAAGTAGTAAGGGCAATTTGTTAAACTAAATGCTTTCAAGGCTGTGCGCTCGCATGGCAGCAAAAATGATTGAAACAAGTAGAATCCATAAAAAATGTATAATATAATAGTTTTACATTGGTGTGGTAAACGCGGTTGCTAATCGCGTTGTAATTAAAATAGAAGGAGAAACAAAATAAAGTGGTTTTATTTATATTAAAGCCTCCTCGTTACAGATTTTTGAATAACCATATTTTATTCTGCTATTTTCTGCTATTTTGACTATTTTTTAGTGCGATTGTATATATTGCTCATACATATATAAATAAATATTATGCTGCTCCGATATATATCTGTTTTATTGTGCAGTTATTCCACCATTGGTTTCACAAATATGAAATACTTATATTTCATTATAGAAGCGTTGCCTCGGCGGCCGAATACGCAATCGATGCAACCGACTGCTGTAGTCGCACACTTTCATCACATGAAATTACTTTCATCGGTGGATTTGTTTTCCTAAAATTATGTCTTTCATTTCAAGCAATTATGATTTGGGGCTTTGTGAATTCACGTCAGTGTTTTACGTACACCAACACTTGGCAGTCGGTGTTGGTGTGTTTACATCCTCGTAACGTAACAGTTCAAGACAAGATATAATAAGCCCTGGGGGCGATTAGTTCGACAAAAATTCTACAGTCTAGTGAGTGAATCACTGTATACAATAATTTCATTATATATTTATATATCATAAAAGAGGAAGAGGACGGTATTTAGCTTCTATTTACAGGGAAGGACTCAATCAAAATTCGCTTCTGCTGTAGTAATACTAATTATTCATGCAACAGACACAAAGCCTCTGCTGTTTTAACACTATAATTCATTCTAACACACACGCGCGCTCAAGCATGCTGCGATTTCAGTCGTTAAGCAAAACTCCAACCATTAGTATATGCACGAGTATTTTGTGAATTTTTCCCTGAAGAGATTTCTTCTTACATTTTCAATGCATAATGCAACCTTTATTGTAAAATATGAATGAAAGTAAGAAATTGAAACGTACGTAGGCGATAGGAAATTGGACTATTATATAAATAAATGGATTTTTTGTCTGTGATCAAACTCTCCCTTTTCCTTATATTTTATTATTAAAATTCTGTTCTCCTATATAGGACGGATGAAAACATCTATAAATACAACTGGAACTTGATAAGTGTTAACACTAATACTATCACACATTAACGAATTACAGGTATATTAATCAATATGGTGTTAAACCGGTGTTCTGCTGTTCTAATACTATTTGTGCGTTTGTAATGCTTCTTACGTTTTGATACTGGCCATACATTTATGTCTTTGGTTTCTATCTCCTTGCGGATTTTGTAAACGAAGGATGTAGATACTTTTAAAAATCGTGCTATTTCTAAATTGCCTTGATCAGCCTTTATAACCACAATGACAGCGTGCCTCTTCATATCTTTCTAATCATAGGCTCTGCCATTGATAATTCTGAAATATAGAAAATATTAAGTTGATAAATATGCTGCTATAGTAAGATGAACACGTGACGTCAAATACCTTTCACGCCATGTCTATCAGTCCTCTCAATGACGAACGATTTTCTTAGGCGGATATACTGGGTTGTCTGAAAAGTTCGTGCCGATTTTTAAAGGAAAGAAAAAGGTCAATAAATACTTGCCATTACATTTTTAATCAACCAAATATGAACCATTTTATTGCACAATGCGTTTCCATCTTTCCTTTAACTTGAAAATACCCTCTTCCCAGAATTGGTGCGATTTCATGGCAAATAATTTATCAAGGTATCTTTTTGCATCATCCAAGAAATTGAAATTTTTACCATTAAGACTATTCTGCAGAGACCTGAATAAGTGGAAATCCGAAGGAGCAATATCTCGTGGATATGGAGGGTGGGGTAACACGTCACAGCCGAGCTGCAGCAATTTTTATCTGGTTCCCAAAGCATCAAGTGCCGAAAATGAACTTTCTTATCTCCCATTTTAAAGGGTTACAGAATTAACACAGGTTATAGGAACATAACTCTTCCTCCATGAATAGATAACTTAAACTGTGCTCTAAACGGAGGCCTAGTCAAATCCTATTTTATGCACTCAACCATGTTCTAAAATAAGTCGAAATGTAAGCTACTATAAATCGGCACGAATTTCCGGACAACCCAATATTTTAGTTGCAGTCTAAGCTGGTGTTTTAATGGTAAACCAAGCCGAGCACCTCTCGTACATGCATATTACATTACATCATTTGACAGAATTTGAATATATATATATGTTTACATATATAATTACAGTTCTGAATTTTATGACAGAGACATTACATGAGTAAAGTAAATGAAAAGAAGATTAATTCAATGGAAAAGAAAAGTTGGGGTTACTCTTAAATCTCAACTGGCTTCACTGTACGTGCGAATGAGGATACAAAATAAAGCTTCACTATCCATTCCAATACAACTTAACCGCTTCAGCATTAGAAAGCAATACAAATGTCATTCACTGAATTGTTGTAAATATTGTCATTAATATTATAATACCTATTGAAAGTATCGCCAGCAATAGCATACTATATATTCAAAGCCACCTGAAAAGATTCTACGAAGTGCCTTTCCTCTTCAATATTTACATTAAAGTCATCTCAAGTATCATCGAATGCAGGAGGAATCTCAGCTGAAGAATTCATCTAAATAAGAGGATCGATATGAATAAAGCCATGGGATTTTGAACTAAGAAGAGGCCGGTTAATATATACATATATATCTGATAAAATCCCTTTGGGAGGTTAACCCTGGTGTTTACCGTATTAATTTCGTCGAGTAGTAATGCCTCTCTAAGTCTGACAATAATAATTTAGCAGACAACATTTCAGTATAATTAAACTACAAACATATGTCAACACTTTGAAACAAAAGCTTCGTTTCAGGGTATTTCAGGAAGATGAATGTAAGTTAAATGAACACCAGTAAACGATAAATTGATAACCAAATTGCATGTTGGGTTATGGCTTTATTTTATTGTGACACACTTAGTACCATTGATAATATTTTGGGGTGTTACTGGTTGAAAACACCTGCCTAATTTTTAAGCTGTTTGTATAATGTTTTCAAAGTAATCATTGAGATATAGAATATCAATTACGTTCGAGGTAAGCTAACTCTCGAATAATAGTGGTGGCTTGACATTTTCCGACATGGGTGATTGTCGCGAAATCTGGGGCAATTAAACTTCTTCGTCCCAGAATAAGAATGGTGGATCCAGGTCAAAACTGAAAATAGGATAATGTGTCTAAGCATAGCAATCCAAATGATTAAATATGGAATCTTATATTTCGAAACTTTAATGCATAGGTTGAAGGTTTTTACTGGCGGTAAAAAAATTTAAAATTGAAAATATCTGCATTATTCTCGCTTGCATTGTATTCATTATCGATTTGACAACACATTTTTAACTATGACAATTTTTAGGTTAGGATAGTGGGCCTGACAACGTGTTTGTGTAATTTCCATTATTTACAGTAACAGAATATTTGAGATGAGGAGTTATTACCGTAGAATTGATTGGTCTCGAAGTGGGAACCTAATTCAGCAACCAAAACTGCTAGATGCACACCTGTGTTACATAACAGACATTTCTCAGGCTATCATTGTTTTTATTGTTTCGATATATATATATATCATCTACACATACATACTTTATTTGGGCTCTAGGATATGTAAGACACTGCCTAAATACCAATCTTGAACAATTAGACTTCTCAGTACCAGAAAAGATAACGCTGATTCGAAGACTTCAGATCCAAGGAATAAGTGGAACTGAAAAATCTGTAAACTTTTCCAGAGGTTTAATATTTAAGTATATATGAGCATGTCTATACATGAAAATATATGCATGAGAAAGCATACATAGAACAAAACATGTAAATATTTACGTATAAAAGAAACTCTGTTTTTGAGGTTGAAACTCCAGTGAAGGGATCTTTGATCTCGTTTAGAAACAGGCTCTTTCTCTTTTAGCAAGAAATCTTGAAATAAAACTGAATAATGGCATACATACATACATACATACATACATACATACATACATACATACATACATACATACATACATACGTACATACATACATACATACATACATACATACATAAATGCGATGCTGTATTACAGGTTGCATAACAATTTGTGATACACATAAATGTGAAGGGGAAAATTTTGCAAAACTTATGAGCAATGTAGTTGAGCAGATGAGCAAAACATATAGGATACTACCTATGAAGGAAATGGGAAAAAATACATTCTGTCACCATTCAAGCTTGTGTAATGGTCCTGTATTATATAGGAGAATAATTTGTTTTTGAAAAAGGAAAAGAGTAGTGTGTCTTGCTGTTTTATTACGTATTTCCTTGTATTCATAAAGTGGAATTATTTTCTTGTATATTACATAAAAAGAATTGTATAAAGTAATACAATGTATTTAATTCGTATACATATATATATATATAATATATATATATATATATATATATTATATATATATATATGTGTGTGTGTGGTGTGTGTGTGTGTGTGTGTGAGAGTATGTGCGTATATGTGCATGTGCGAGTGTGCGTTAGAACGAATAATCGGTACGTAATATGGAGAATAAATATAAGGTACAAGCTCTAAGCACTTCAGTTGCAGTGGTAACTCACCAGAAATCTAAAAGATAATTTAAATAAAAAGTTTAGCCGGTAAACCCTATCTATTTTCTTCTAGATTATATAATTTACACAAGGAAATTATAACACAAACAAAAGCCAAGCAAAGATTTTCAATATGCTGTAAGCTCTTCAACAACTAACCACAGATATATTTAACTGATAGTTTTCTATGGATTTTCAAAACAAAAGACCAACAAAAGTTTATACCTTAAGGATAAGACAAGCAAATCTCATGTGGAATTTAGATAAATACAAATACATTTATACAAATGGAGATTTGAAAAGAACGTCACGTATTAAAAAAGAATGTTTCTTGTCAGATGAACGTAAAACAAAGCTGCATCGAATCAGAAAACGGAAATGATGGGAAATGGAATTTGAAGGAGAAATCAAAGTCGGTGACATATTTAGAAATCCATTTGATATGAGGACTAACCGCACAGCACCAAAGACAAACAAACACACACACACACATAAATATGCATATAAATATATATGTGTGCGTGTATAAACACACGCACAAACTCGTATATTTCTCTATATATACACAAACTCACATTTATAAACAAACTAATTAAAAGTTGTTTTTATATGTTTCCAAATGTGTATGGAACGATACAAATTAGATGACATGTTATTTCGAAAGCAGAGCTGTAGTTAGAACAACAGAAATATTAGGTAAATTAATTACCCTTACAAAGCGGCAATAATTGTCAATAACCCTGCAATGTACTCCAACCCATATCCCTTATTTATTAATGTATCTTACAATGAGACCATTTTATAAAACATAAATCTAATGAATAATGAAATACTAATGTAAGTACTAATGTATTAAAACTTGCAAAATTAAATATTTTATCTAAATCCCATTGAAGCTGGGATGATATGAATTCTTGAATAACCGTGTTTATCTTCTATTTACAGAACAGCGCATGAGTAGTCACAACTATTGCGCACACATATTCAAGTATATAAATATATATTATGCCGCTTCACGTATATATGTTTGTTATTTTGAAGTAGTTATACAACGATGTCTCCCGCAAGCATAAAATAACTAAACAAAAAAGAACAGCTTCATTACTGATACTCCTGTATTTTCTTATAGACACAACCGGGAACTTTCCTGCACTCCCTCATATATTCTTAATATTTTTTTGCTTATATGCAGAGTAGTGTGTATACATACAATGTAGTGTGATACACACAAGTATCTATTTATATTTATCACACATATACACCTCTTACATAGCCTCTTACAAATACGAAACCAGGAAAGGAAACAATATATTAAAGTAAAATATAAAATATATGAGCATGCATACATCTATTTCTCCATGGATATACGCGTGTTTCATATATACTTACTATTTTTAAAGAGTGAAGAAATGAATGTAAACAAAAATGAAAATATATACGTATCTATTTATGTAAGCACACCTATTCACTTTTACATGCATTATTACTAGAATATAACAACATACATACTTATATAGGGACATATACATGTTAATATCAATATAGACTAGGTCCAAGCAACGTAGAAGATAGTGTAAATATATATACATATATACATATATATATATATATATGCATGTATATATGTATGTATGAATGTGTGTATGTATGTATGTATATATATATATATATATATATATAATATATATATATATATATTGAGTAGAAAAAGGAAATATCTTTTTATGGATAATTCGTTTAACCGATACCTGGGTAGTAAATTCACATAAGAAATAAAACGGTTGAAGTTACGTGCCTAGGGCAGATACTACGTGTTTTCGTGTGGAAATTTTTGTGTATTTTTATAAAATTTATGAATAAATGAAAGAATGGAGTTGAACGACAAATTAACAATTTTCCTTTATTTTCGACATATGTTTCGAAGGCTGCATATTCCTAATTGTGAAGGAATAAGGAGTACATTATGCCGCTTTCTCATCAGGAAATACAAGGAATTTATGTCAATATCAAGATTCACAAAAGCTTTTAGATGACTGCTCTCACGGAGCGCATAGCTCCTGATGAGAAAGCGGCATAATGTACTCCTTATTCCTTCACAATTAGGAATATGCAGCCTTCGAAACATATGTCGAAAATAAAGGAAATTTGTTAATTTGTCATTCAACTTCATTCTTTCATTTATTCATAAATTTTATAAATATATATATATATATATATATATACAAAGTGAGATAGGGATTGTGCGTGTAACCGACTATGGGATAACATTTATTCAATATACTGCCAGTAAAGTACCATGCAGGTGTATATACACTTATATGTATATGTATGTATGTATATATACTTATTTTTGTATATGGGTACATTCTCTAATATTCATATTTGCACTTTATATCTTCATTTTATACCTCCATAATTTTATACATCTATAACTGTACTTTATAATCTCTGCGAAGACTTGAGATATATATATAAGTAACTCATTTATAACCTTAATATATGTGACTAATATGAGCATAATGAGATACTCTTATCTACAGGCTGAAACAGCTGTAAGATCCATTTTATATTTATATGTATTGTTCTTATGGTATTATCTTACTCATTGATGTGTACTGTTTTATTCTGTATTATTCTGTTTGATCTGGATGTTCCTAAATAATTAGTTAATACATTATATGAATTGGTATTATCTAGTAGGTGATGATTGATTAAAATCTATTCCTTCATTTTCTTATTTCATATATATATATATAATATATATATATATATATATATATATGGATGTTATTAAAATGGACATGTTATTAGAATGAAAAAGGAGAGCTTGCCAAATCGTCTCCTTTATGGTGAGCTCAACTCTGGTAAGTGACCGTAACTCGAGACAAGGGAAATGTATAAACACCGTCGTCTGAAAGCAAACCTGAAGAAAATATATACACATACATATGACTTTTACATACGTTTGACTATTTTTAAAGCAGAGATAAAAAATATACAATATGATAAACAAAAATTACAAGAAGTAAGCAGATAGTATTAGTGGGGTTTCAAATACTAATTGTTTTAAAAATCGGTGATAATGAGCATTCGCAGTAAGCCTGACTCATTTTTTTGTTGTTTGTCTACATCTTTACATCAGTATTTCGTATTTTGATTATAATTGTAATTTGTCTATTTTTTTCAGTTATATCTCTGGGGTTAGATTTGTCTGTAAACTGCAAAAACTGACGCGCTGCGTAAGATTCTCACATTGAGTGAAATGAAAATGAAAATAATGAACTGAGGAAGTGATTGTAACACGTTGGGGGACACATGGGTAAAGCACGTAAAAAACGTGAACAAAATGAGAAACTGAAACATAAAAACAAAAGCATGGAAAACGAACTTTTTTTAGGAACAACGAAAGAAACAAATACAGAGACAAGACAGGCAACATAAAGAACCTTTCATTCATCAGCTGTCCCCTGTTTTATCTACTCCGCATTTCTGATTTGTTCACGTTTTTTATGACGTCCTGTATCCATATATGCATGTATATATCCATATATATATATATATATATATATATATATATATATATATATATATATATAATAATAATAAATATTAGGGAATATATCCAAATTTACAGGGAAAAAAATCAGATTTAGGATTAAATCCAATTTTATAGTAAAATATTATAAATATTATTTGAGACAAAACCACTATTTTGCAAAACAAACAAGGAAAGACTTAATCAATACATAAAATTTAATAAATAGTCAAAAAAACCGCCACTACAATCGTTTCTTGTCTTGATCGACAATCTTCAGGTGGACTTCCAATAATTCAGTTACAAATTTGTAACTGAATTATTGGAAGTCCACCTGAAGATTGTCGATCAAGACAAGAAACGATTGTAGTGGCGGTTTTTTTGACTATTTATTAAATTTTATGTATTGATTAAGTCTTTCCTTGTTTGTTTTGCAAAATAGTGGTTTTGTCTCAAATAATATTTTATATATATATATATATATTATATATATACACAAACATTCATACATGCATATAAATAATACTGCCTTCCGACATTCCTATACAGCTTGTTATACTCTGCGAAAACAAATTGTTACAAGTTGAAGGTATTCGCCTGGGTATTTTCGTAGCCAAAATGAATGATGAGATATGGAAGTTTGAACAGAAATTCTTTCTCATAACTGAAGAAAGTCTCCAACAATTAAAGCAAAATTCACTTTTCTTCACTTTCTGACAAACTGTTTTCCAGGTTATCTCTTATTCACGAATTCTCTGGAAATTGGGCGACAAATACAATGGCAGAATCCCGGGAATCTATATATTGCTGTAAGTATTTCCATGCGTATTATTTTTATATTTTGACAATAAACTGGAAAATCGTCTTTGATGTCACTCTTTGCTAAGCATGAAAACGTGCACGCCATTTAAAGATACTTCATAGACGGAATTTCAAAGTTCCCAATAGAATTACATAAAACATTCCAATGAAAATAATCAACAAATTAATGTAATCCCGTGTGATAGGAAAACAGGAGAACTTACTTAATATTATCCTGACTGTTTGACGTTCAGGATTATAATCAATAATAGCTACAGATTTGGGTTTATTTTCAATACAAATGGTCGAACGATGAGATATCGGGAACGAAAATATCAATTGAAAACTTATATATATATATATATATATATATAATATATATATATATACACGTATACACACACGTATATATGTATATATATGAATATATATATATATATTATTTTCATATAAGCTTAAAGCTTATGGCGATTAAGGTACAATGACTAAGGACAATAGTCTGATAAAGGGTCATATAAGCCTTCTTTGTTTCTGTCGAGGGTTTATATGCCCCTTTATTACACTATTTTCCTTAGTCATTGCGCGAATATCGCCATAGGCTTTACGTTTATGTAAAAATACTATTATTATTATTTATATTGCAAAAACGGCACCGTATAAAAAACATTCGCGCCAAAGGCATATATATATATATATATATATATATATATATATATGCACACATACATCATGTTATGCGAAGCAGTGCACGGTACAATTCGACCTGTGACAGGTAAAATATCTTCATCTATCAAATCTCCACGATATGAGACACAGCCGTTCGTCGAATGACATGATCACTTTGGTATTGACTTTTGCTCCTGAATGATCAACATTTCTGCTGCTATTTTTTGAATTTCGATGTTTATATTAATACTTCGAAATTCAAAGGTAATGTTTCTTTGATTCCAATGATATTATATCTGCCAAGTGCGCTGGTACATGCGAAGCTAGTTTCAGCACTGGAGCGGAGCGTGGTGTGAATATATACTTGTGCCAATGTCCACTACTGGCTGCCAAGATGTAGCGATGCTTTTGGGGGTCAGAGAGTGAGTAGATGTGCAATCTGCGAATGAATGAGCATGGGTGTTTGCCTTCCATTTAACACTACGAAGATTCATGAGACCAAAAGTACTTCGTAGCTTTTGAATGCCGGAATCTCAAACAGCAGTGAACAAAATCAGGTTTGGAAGGGATAGAAGAAGAAGAAGAAGAAGAAGAAGAAGAAGAAGAAGAAAAGAAGAAGAAGAAGAAGAAGAAGAAGAAGAAGAAGAAGAAGAAGAAGGAGAAGAAGAAGAAGAAGAAGAAGAAGAAGAAGAAAAGAAGAAGAAGAAGAAGAGACTTTAAAATACAACGGGGAGGTACGATTAAATATTTCAACATCGTCTTAATTATAAAAACCAAATATGCAAAGCCCTAATGCATGTTACTTTAAAAGTAATAATTAAGATTTCATATAAAGTAAATTTGGAATGAAACCATTAATGACTTTTTATTTAATAATGGTTGATCTTAATTGATTCTAAAGAGCATACATTTTGGCATATCTTAAATCAAATTTGGATGTTAAATATTCATCATTGCAGCTGTAAGATTCCAGTATTACAATGATTTTAATTTACGCATAAATGATATAAAATGATTCTATGCAAATATTTAAGGCGCAATAGAAATCTATATGACATCTGGTTGTCTCGCACATTGTACAAGTTCTTTCTTTCCTAATGGAGTATTTTTTTTATTTTGATAAAAGAACCTAGGTGGAACGATAATATATATTGTAGAACGTTTTAAACAATTATCCAAATAAAGTAGGAAAATAAAAATTGCTTAATATTTTCAATTGATGTCCAACTTGCCAATCAATCTACACGAATACCACACAAATAT